>NC_139501.1:1540796-1750905 GCF_008360975.1 Lichenostomus cassidix
AGAAGGCTCTTCAGCTGCATTTGGGAATTCAAATCTTGATTTTTAGGCTGCATTTGGGAATTTCCAAATCCTGATTTTAGGCTACATTTAGGAATTCAAAACTTGATTTTAAGGCTGCATTTGGGAATTCCCAAATCCTGATTTTTGGCTGCATTTGGGAATTCAAAACTTGATTTTAAGCTGCATTTGGGAATTCAAATCCTGATGGAATTCAAATCCTGATTTTGAGGCTGCATTTAGGAATTCCCAAATCCTGATTTTAGGCTGTGTTTGGGAATTCAAATCCTGATTTTAAGACTACATTTAGGATTTCAAATCTTGATTTTAAGACTACATTTAGGAATTCAAATCTTGATTTTAGACTTCATTTGGGAATTCAAATCCTGATGGAATTCAAATCCTGATTTTAAGCTGCATTTGGGAATTCCCAAATCCTGATTTTTAGACTGCATTTGAGAATTCAAATCCTGATGGAATTCAAATCCTGATTTTAGGCTGCATTTGGGAATTCAAATCTTGACTTTAAGGCTGCATTTGGGAATTCCCGAATCCTGATTTTTAGACTACAATTAGGAATTCAAATCCTGATTTTCGGCTGCATTTGGGAATTCAAATCTTGACTTTTAGGCTGCATTTAGGAATTCAAATCCTGATGGAATTCAAATCCTGATTTTTGGCTGCATTTAGGAATTCAAATCTTGATTTTAAGGCTGCATTTGGGAATTCCCAAATCTTGATTTTTAGGCTGCATTTGGGAATTCAAAACTTGATTTTAGACTGCATTTGGGAATCCAAATCCTGATTTTAGACTTCATTTGAGAATTCAAATCCTGATGGAATTCAAATCCTGATTTTTGGCTGCATTTAGGAATTCAAATCCTGATTTTTGGCTGCATTTAGGAATTCAAATCTTGATTTTAAGGCTGCATTTGGGAATTCCCAAATCCTGATTTTAGGCTGCATTTGGGAATTCAAAACTTGATTTTAAGCTGCATTTAGGAATTCAAATCCTGACTTTAGGCTCCATTTGGGAATTCAAATCCTAATTTTAGGATGATTAATCCCTGCTGCTGCTGCTGCTGCTCTCAGCTGCTGCCCCTCCTGGTGCCCTTTTGGGGTTTTTGGGGTTGGAAGGATCAGAGCTGAGCCAAACCCCACATCCTCTGCAGGAAACTCAGCGAGTTCTGAGCTCAGCCTGTGGTTTCCTGCTGAATAAAAAAACAAAATCAATCCTCTCGAGTCTCCCATTTCACAGGGGGAGGGAGAACAGTTCTCAGAAACCACCTGGGGTTTGGTAATGCAGGAAAAAGGGTGAGGAAAGGGCAGAGAATTGGGTTTATATCCCCAAAAAGATATTGTGTTTATATCCCCAGAAGATCTTTTTTTTTTTGGAAAAAAAATCTCTTGATATTTTTGAGGAGCATTCAGGGCTGTGGGGAGAGCAGCTGGTTTACCACCACTGGTAAATCCTGGGATCTGCTCCTTTATTTCTAAATTTTTATCCATTTTTTTATTTGGGATCTGCTCCTTTCTATTTCTAAATTTTTATTGATTTTTTAGTTGGGATCTGCTCCTTTCTAAATTTCTATTTCTTTTTTATTTGGGATCTGCTCCTTTCTATTTCTAAATTTTTATTGATTTTTTATTTGGGATCTGCTCCTTTCTATTTCTAAATTTTTATTGATTTTTTATTTGGGATCTGCTCCTTTCTATTTCTAAATTTTTATTAATTTTTTATTTGGGATCTGCTCCTTTCTATTTCTAAATTTCTATTATTTATTTTTTATTTGGGATCTGCTCCTTTCTAAATTTCCATTGATTTTTTAATTTGGGATCTGCTCCTTTCTATTTCTAAATTTTTATTCATTTTTTATTTGGGATCTGCTCCTTTCTAGTTCTAAATTTTTATTCATTTTTTATTTGGGATCTGCTCCTTTCTAGTTCTAAATTTTTATTGATTTTTTAATTTGAGATCTGCTCCTTTCTATTTCTAAATTTCTGTTTCTTTTTTATTTGGGATCTACTCATTTCTAAATTTCTATCTTTTAATTTGGGATCTGCTCCTTTCTATTTCTAAATTTTTATTCATTTTTTTTTATTTGGGATCTGCTCCTTTCTATTTCTAAATTTCTATTTCTTTTTCATTTGGGATTTCAGATCACCCTTCCCTGGGCTATGGGAAGCAGCCCTGGCTTCTCCTAACCCCAAAATCTGACACAATGAGCCCAAAATTCAACAAGAGGAGCCCAAAATTCAACAGAAAGAGCCCAAAATCCGACAGAATGAGCCCAAAATCCAACAGAATGAGCCCAAAATTTGACAGAATGAGCTTAAAATCCAACAGAATGAGCCCAAAATCAGACAGAATGACCCCAAAACATCACCATCCAAGGCTCTGGCTCCCCTCAGGATTATCCCAGTTTTCTGACCAAAATCAGAAATCCTGATTTTCTCACCAAAATCAGAAATCCCAGCTGCTTTAACAACCACCACATGGAAAAAAAAAAAACAAAAACAGTTTCTCCAGCTTGTTTTTCAAGAAATAACCTGATAACTCAACCCTGCTGTGCACCTGAAGTTGCTCAGCCGATTCCAAAATTAGGATTTTTCCCCCGTTTCTGGCCTGGCTGGCAGCCCCAGGAAGGATCCCCAAAATTGCGGTCGCAGATGGTGAACACCTTTTGGGACTTCGCCCTGAGCCTGAAGGGACAGTGCCAGTGCCACCTCCTCCTGGAGGCCCAGAACTGGTACAGCACGGGGTTGAGGCAGCAGCTGAGGCTGCCCAGGCCTGAGGTGACCCTCTGGATTTTGGGGACGAGGTTCAGGAATGGCTCCTGTGGGATCAGGCCTGTTGCCAGCAGGAGCTGCAGCAGCTGGCCCAGGCCGTGGGGCAGGAAGCACAGGGCACAGATCCCCGTGAGGATGATGATGGTCCTCAGGGTTTTCCTCCTGCCAGCTCTCCGTCCAGCCCGGCAAATCCTCCAGGCTGCCAGCGGGAATCCCATAAAAACGAGGGAAAAAGGCCCCAAAAACCCCCAAATCAGCGCCAGCACGGCCTGGGGGGCTGTGGGGTGAGCGGGGAGGTTCCCCAGGCAGGCTGTGCCCTCCCTCACCCCCGTGCTGAGGGGGACGAGCGGCACGGTGCCACCCAGGGCCACCAGCCACAGCCCTGCGGCCAGCAGGCAGTAATGGGACGTCCTGAGCTGGATGGAGATGAAGGGATGCAGCGAGGCGAGGTAGAGGTGCAGAGCCAGGCAGCCCAGCAGAGCCACGCCGAGCCAGCTGTGCAGCTGGAACACAGTCCCTGTCACCCTGCAGGCCGTGTCCCCAAAGCTCCAGCTGTCCCCACGGGACATGGAGTGGACGTGGAGGGGCAGCACGGCCAGCAGCAGCGTGTCCAGCAGGGCCAGCTGCAGCAGCAGCAGGGAGGAAGGGGACAGGGCTTTGGTCCTACAGGACAGCAGGGGCAGGGACAGGGCGTTCCCCAGCAGCCCCAGGGCCAGCACCGTGCTGGAGGTGACAGCCAGCCAGGAATTCAGGAGTTCTGTCCCCAAACCGGGCTCTGAGCTGGAGTTTGTCCCGCTGCAGTTTGTCCCGCTGCAGTTTGTCCCACTGCAGTTTGTCCCCAGCCCTGCCATGGCTCCTGCTGGCCAGCAGCACATCCAGCATGAAGGGAAAGCTGAGCTCATCCTCACTCCTCGAGTTCTGCTTCGTCCCAGGTGGGCGAGAGGAAAAGATTCATCCCAGAGATGCTCAGAGTTTGATCCCAAAAATGCTCAGAGTTTGATGCTCAGAGTTTCATCCCAAAGATGCTCAGAGTTTGATCCCAAAAATGCTCAGAGTTTCATCCCAGAGCTGCTCAGAGTTTCATCCCAAAGATGCTCAGAGTTTGATCCCAAAAATGCTCAGAGTTTCACCCCAAAGATGCTGAGTTTGATCCCAGAGATGCTCAGTTTCACCCCAAAGATACTCAGAGTTTCATCCCAAAAATGCTCAGAGTTTCACCCCAGAGATGCTCAGAGTTTCACCCCAGAGATGCTCAGAGTTTCATCCCAAAGGTGCTCAGAGTTTGATCCCAAAAATACTCAGAGTTTCATCCCAAAAATGCTGAGTTTGATCCCAGAGCTGCTCAGAGTTTCATCCCAGAGATTCTCAGAGTTTGATCCCAAAGATGCTCAGAGTTTCACCCCAGAGATGCTCAGAGTTTGATGCTCAGAGTTTGATCCCAAAGTGATGCTCAGAGTTTCACCCCAGAGTGCTGCAGAGCCTTGTGGGGTTCAGATGGAAAGCAGAGTCCCTAGAAAGGAAAAAAAGAAATCATTTCAAACACAAATATTTGAGTTTTCACTGCAAACAGAGCCTTTACTGGCATTTAAAAACTCTCTCTGTGGGGCAGAGCCTTGGGGGGTTTGGATTTGAAGCAGAGTTCCTATAAAGGAAAAAAAAATAATTTAAAACACAAAAAAAAGAGAGTTCTCACAGTAAACAGAGTCTTTACTGGCATTAAAATAATAATTTTTTAAAAAATTAAAATCATCTCTGCAGTACCAGAGGCGATGATGGAAAGGGACAAAAGGGAATTTTTATTTTTCTCACCCCAAACCTTCCCTGCTGGGTTTTAACTCGCTGTTAAAAAAACAATTGGATTTTGTGTCTGAAATAGGGGAAAGAGGATTCTGATCCAGGTCACAAACTGCACCAAAAGCTGGGAATTTTGGGGTTCAGGAGCTCTGAGCAACTTTTCCTCTGCAGCTCCTATCGAACAGAAATGTGAGGAAATAAACCAAATCGTGACAAAAATCAAATCAATCAAAGCAATCAAATCAATCAAATCAAATTGTGACAAAAATCAAATAAATCCAATAAATCAAATCAATCTAATAAATCAAATAAATCAAATCATTACAAAAATCAAACAAATCAAATCAATCCAATAAATCCAATAAATCAAATAAATCAAATCATTACAAAAATCAAATAAATCAATCAAATCAATCCAATAAATCAAATCAATCCAATCAATCCAATAAATCAAATAAATCAATCAAATCGTTACAAAAATCCAATCAATACATCAATCCAATAAATCCAATCAATCAATCAATCCAATAAATCAAATCAATCCAATCAATCCAATAAAGCAGCCCCAGTGAGGAATTCAAAAGTCACCTCCAAAATGAGCACAAAGCCCCCAAAACTGAGGCGCTGAAAACACCAAACCAGCGAAGGTTGGTGGAACTTTCCGAAGGAAATGCTGAATTCACACTTCCTGCCGAGAGCTGTTGATCTGCTGAGAGCAGAACCACCTCAGGGAAGTGGAACGTGAGAAAGGAGGCAAAAAAAAAAAATTTTAAAAAAAAAAAAAAAAGGTTTTGGTTTGAGGAGAAAAATCTAGAAAATCAGAAGTTATCTGGGTTTGCACCAAGTAGCAAAGGGTGTGTAAACACAGAGGGAGATGAACATCAAATGGTGGCTGAGAGGGGAATTTAGGAGCTGAAATGTTCTTTATTTCGGAGTTTTGGGCTCAGAGCTGCACCTGGGGAGGGGAAAATCCTCCCTTCTTCTCCCCAGGTAAATCCCCCAAATCATTCCCAAATTCCTCCCCAAATTGTTTCCCAAATCCTCCCCAAATCCTCCCCAAATCCTTCCCACATTCTTCCCAAATCTTTCCCACATTCTTCCCCAAATTCTTCCCCAAATCCTCCCCAAATCATTCCCCAAATCCTTCCCCAAATTCTTCCCCAAATCCTCCCCAAATTCTTCCCCAAATCCTTCGCAAATCCTCCCCAAATCATTCCCCAAATCCTTCCCAAATTCTTCCCCAAATCCTCCCCAAATTCCTTCCCAAATCATTCCCCAATCCTCCCCAAAATCCTTCCCAAAATCCTCCCCAAATCCTCCCCAAATCCTCCCCAAATTCTTCCCAAATTCTCCCCAAATCATTCCCAAATCCTTCCCCAAATCCTCCCCAAATTCTCCCCAAATCCTGCCCAAATTCTTCCCAAAATCCTCCCCAAAATCCTTCCCAAATTCTTCCCAGACAAACAAAAGTCCCCCCAAGCTCCTGGATTGGGAATTCATTAAATTACTAAAATTATTAAATTATTACATTATTACATTATTAAATTAATAAATTATTAAATTATTAAATTATTATAAACCCGGGGTTGAGGCTCCGAACTCTGGTCAGTTCTGGTGGTTTTTTTCTGATTCTCAAGCACCACTGCCAAACAATCTCCCCAAATTTAACCAACTGAAAATACCCAAAAATGCCACAACATAAACAGGAAATAATGGAAAATCCCCCTGATAATGAGGATTAAAGATGGATATTTGGAATTTGTGTACCACGAGCATCTCCTTCCATCAGATTATTTGGATTATTTGTGATTATTTAGATTATTTATTATTATTTGGATTATTTCAGCTGCTCTGGGATGGAAAAAACAAAGCCAAGCCCCTATTTGGTTTTTTGCTAATACAAAAAACCCCGATTTTGCTAATTGTTCTTTTTGCTAATTACACAACTCGCCAGGTAATTTACCCCTGAAGCTGCTGGTGCTGCTCAGTCACTAAATTTGGGGTTTTTTGCACAGAAATGAGTGCAGAAACCCCAATTTCTGTTCAAAGCCAGAACACCCGAACACCTGCAGCTGAACAAACACCCCAAAATCACCAATATTTGGTATTTCTGTGCAAACTGGGGATGAGTTCGGATGGGAACTGGACTTACCTGAGCTCAGGTGTGCTGCAGAGGAACCTTGGCTGCTGCAAACCCCAAAAACTGAGAGGAGCCCCAAAAACTGTGTGCTCACAGCTCGGGGAGGAACACAGGAAGCACAGCAGAGCAGAGCCAACCCAGAACGGGGAGGAGCTCTGCAGGGTCCCCAAAAATATCCTGTGCAGAAATTCTGCTCAGAGGTGTCCCCAAAACTGGGAAGGAGCTCCTTGGGGTCCCCAAAAATCCTCTGCGCAGAAATCCTACTCAGAGCTGTTCCCCAAAACTGGGGAAGAAGCTCCAGTGAGGCTTTAGGGCATCCTAAAAATCCTCTGCACAGAAATCCCAACCAGAGGTGTTCCCCAAAACTGGCAGGGAGCTCCCGGGGCTCCCCAAAAATCCTCTGAGTGAGTGAGGCACAAAAATCCCACCCAGATCTCTCCCCAGAACCAAGCAGGGAGCTCCAGTGGGGCTTTAGGGCATCCTAAAAATCCTCTGCACAGAAATCCTACTCAGAGCCTCCCCAAAACTGGCAGGGAGCTCCTTGGGGCTCCCCAAAAATATCCTGCACAGAAATCTCACCCAGAGCTGTTCCCCAAAACTGGGGAAGGAGCTCTAATGGGGTTTTGGGACATCCTAAAAATCCTCTGCGCAGAAATCCCACCCAGAGCTGTCCCCAAAATCAGGCAGGGAGCTCCAGCAGGGCCTTGGGACTCCCCAAAAATCCTCTGAGTGAAGGAGGTGCAGAAATCCTACTCAGAGCCTCCCCAAAACTAGGCAGGGAGTTCCAGTGGGGCTTTAGGGCATCCTAAAAATCTCCTGCACAGAAATCCCAACCAGAGCTGTTCCCCAAAACTGGGGAAGAAACTCCAGCAGGGCTTTGGGGCATCCTAAAAATCCTCTGCACAAAAAATCCCACCCAGAGCTCTCCCCAAAACTGGGGAGACATTTTCATCTCTCCAGGATTCCAGGAGGGTTTAACTCAGAGTTTAACCCCAGAACTCAAATTTTCACCTCTCCTGTATTTCTGCCAATCCAACTGCAATTTTCTAACCCAAACACACAGAGATTTTGGTGTCATTCGTGAGGAAAAACCCCACAAGTGGCCCGATATGGATTTTATTGCCTGGGCGAGCAGGCAGAACCTGAGTGGTTCAAATAAAATAAAAATAAAAATAAAAAAAATAAAATAAAATAAAATAATAAAATAATAAAATAAATAAATAAAATAGTTCTATAAAGTGGTTAAAATAAAATAAATAAAATCAATGGTTAAAATAAAATAAAGAGAACTAAAATAAGGTTATATGAAGCGGTTAAAATAAAATAAAGACAACGTTCTATAAAGCGGTTAAAATAAAAGAAAGTTATGTAAGTGGTTAAAATAAAAGAAATAAAATAAATCTATATAAATATACCCAGCCCCAAAAAACCAGCCCAACCCCAAAAAACACAGAAACCCTAAAAAAAGAGAAAAGCACAGAATTATTCTTCCTTCAGCCTCGGAGGGCAGCGACCAGCGCCAGGCAGATCTGCAGCCACAGGCAGGGGATTTTATTGGGATTTCATTGGGATTTTTTTGGGTTTTTATTGGGATTTTTTGGGGCCAGGCTGTGTCCCTCAGCCCAGCTCCATCCCACTGAGCTGCTCTTCTGCTGGGGAACTCGGAGAGTCCAGGTCTGGGAGGGGAGAGAGAATATTGATTAGGGGAAAGGAGTTATTGATTGGTTATGGGGAGAGAGAAATCATTGATTGGTTATGGGCAGAGAGAAATCATTGATTGGTTATGGGGAGAGAGAAATCATTGATTGGTTTAGAGGATAAAGAAATCATTGATTGATTTAGAGGAGAAAGAAGTCATTGATTGATTATGGGGAAAGGAGAAAGGAATCATTGATTGGTTTAGGGGAGACAGAAAACATTGATTGGTTATGGGGAGAGAGAAAATATTGGTTTAGGGGAAAAACAAAACATTGATTGGTTTAGGGGAGAGAGAAAATATTGATTGGTTTAGGGGAGAGAGAAATCCTTGATTGATTTAGGGGAGAGAGAAAACATTGATTGGTTTAGAGGATAAAGAAATCATTGATTGATTAAGGGGAGAGCAGAAAGAAATCATTGATTGGTTTAGAGGATAAAGAAATCATTGATTGATTTAGGGGAGAGCAGAAAGAAATCATTGATTGGTTTAGAGGATAAAGAAATCCTTGATTGATTTAGGGGAGAGAGAAAACATTGATTGGTTTAGAGGATAAAGAAATCATTGATTGATTTAGGGGAGAGCAGAAAGAAAACATTGATTGATTTAGGGGAGAGGAAATATCGATTCCCTATTTCCCCACATCCGCTGCTGCCAACACCTCCCAACATCTCCCATTCCCCTTTAGACATTTTAGGATCTTCAGGAATCACTCTCCCAGCTCCCTGGCAGTGCCAGGCTGACATTCCCAATTCCCAATCCCACCTGCCGGGCTGTACTCCAAGGATTTAGGAATTTTAGGAATCGCTCTCCCAGCCCCCTGGATTGATCCCCAATCCCACCCACCTGCCGGGCTGTACTCCACAGATTTAGGATCGTTAGGAATCACTCTCCCAGCTCCCTGGCAGTGCCAGGCTGAGGTACCCAATTCCCACCCACCTGCCCGGCTGTACCCCACAGATTTAGGATCTTTAGGAATCGCTCTCCCAGCCCCCTGGATTGCTCCCCAATCCCACCCCCCTGCCGGGCTGTACTCCAAGGATTTAGGATATTCAGGAATTGCTCTCCCAGCAATGCCAGGCTGACATTCCCAGTCCCACCCACCTGCCGGGCTGCACCCCACGGATTTAGGATATTCAGGAATTGCTCTCCAGCTCCCTCCCACCCCCGGGCAGTGCCAGGCTGACACTCCCCATGCCCACCCACCTGCCCGGATTTAGGATCTTTAGGAATCACTCTCCCAGCCCCCTGGATTGATCCCCAATCCCACCCACCTGCCGGGCTGTACCCCAAGGATTTAGGATTTTCAGGAATCACTCTCCCAGCCCCTGGATTGCCCCCCAGTCCCACCCACCTGCCGGGCTGTACTCCACGGATTGCAGGAAGAGTCCCCTGGCCGGAGCCACGGCGTGCGGCGGCAGTGCCTGCGGGTCCCGCAGCGCCAGCAGCTCGGGGATGTGCTGCGGGCTGAGCCGGCCCTGCCCCACGGCCACCAGCGCCCCCACCATCCTGCGCACCTGGGGACAGCGGGGATGGAACTGGAGGGACAGTGGGAATGGAACTGGAGGGACAGCGGGGTGGCCTGGGAGGGCTGGGAATGGCCTTGGAGGGCTGGGATGGAATTGGAGGGACAGTGGGAATGGCTTTGGAGGGACAGCGGGAATGGCCTTGGAGGGCTGGGAATGGCCTTGGAGGGACAGTGGGAATGGAACTGGAGGGACAGTGGGATGGCTTTGGAGGGACAGTGGGATGGCCTTGGAGGGACAGTGGGAATGGAACTGGAGGGACAGCGGGGTGACCTGGGAGGGCCAGCAAGGATGGCTTTGGTGGGCTGGGAATGGCCTTGGAGGGACAGTGGGATGGAATTGGAGGGCTGGGAATGGCCTTGGACGGACAGTGGGAATGGAACTGGAGGGACAGCAGGATGGCCTGGGAGGGCTGGGAATGGCCTTGGAGGGCTGGGATGGAATTGGAGGGACAGTGGGGTGGCCTTGGAGGGACAATGGGAATGGAACTGGAGGGACAGCGGGGTGGAATTGGAGGGACAGTGGGAATGGAACTGGAGGGACAGTGGAATGGCCTTGGAGGGACAGCGGGGTGGCCTTGGAGGGACAGTGGGATGGCCTTGAAGGGACACTGAGATGGCCTTGGAGGGACAGTGGGAATGGAACTGGAGGGACAGTGGGAATGGCCTTGGAGGGACAGTGGGAATGGCCTTGGAGGGACAGTGGGAATTGTCTTGGAGGGACAGTGGGATGGCTTTGGAGGGACAGTGGGAATGGAGGGACAGCGGGGTGGCCTTGGAGGGACAGTGAGAATGGAACTGGAGGGACAATGGGAATGGCCTTGGAGGGACAGTGGGAATCCCTGCTGGAGCCCCAGGGACGCTCAGGGCTGGCAGTGCCACCTGCACCCCAGATGGGGACTTTGGCTGCAGGGATCCAAACCCAGCTCTCCAGCCTGAACTCTCCAAACCCAAATTCTCCATCCTGAATTCTCCATCCCCAAATTCTCCATCCTGAATTCTCCATCCCCAAATTCCCCATCCCCAATTCTCCCCAATTTTCCCGCCCCAATTCCCAAATTCTCCATCCTGAACTCTCCATCCCCAAATCTCCCTCCTGAATTCCCCATCCCAAATTCTCCATTCCCAATTTTCCCTCCCCAAATTCTCCATCCTGAATTATCTCTCCCCAATTCATCCCCAATTCCCCATTTCCAATTTTCCCTCCCAAAATCTCCATCCCCAATTCTCCACATTCAATTCCCCATCCCGAATTTTCCCTCCCCAACTCCCCATCTCCCCTTCTCCCTCTCCCACCAACCCGAGGTGTTTTTATCCCCAATTTTTGGGGATTTTAGGATTCCCAAAGCTTCTCTCCAGCTGTGATTTTCTCCTCCCTCGCTAGAGGTCATTGCAATCCCATGGCTTCAGCTTTGGAACCAGCCGGGAAAAGTCAGATTAAAAACTCAAAAATCAAAATATCTGCGGGTTTGGTGTCTCCCCAGGCCAGCAAAAATAAATCTACAGTTGGTTTATTTTCACATTTCACCTTTTTCTGTGATAAAACCAGCCTGGTGTCTGTCCTGAGCTCCAATATCATCCCAGGGATGCAAAAAAAAAATAAAATCTGAATTTTGGGTTTCAGACACAACTGGAACATCATTTCAGGGATGCAAAAATGTTAAAATAATCCAAATTTTTGGTCTTGGAGACAACTGGAACATCATCTTAGAGATGCAAAAAAAAAAAAATCTGAATTTTGGGTCTCAGACACAGCTGGATCATCTCAGGGATGCTGAAATGTTAAAATAATCTGAATTTTGGGTCTCAGACACAGCTGGAATATCATCTCAGGGATACAAAAATGTTAAAATAATCAGAATTTTGGGTCTCAGCCCCATCCCCAGGCAGTACCTGGCGGTAAAGGAAAGCTTTGCTCTTGAACTTCACCTCCCAGAACTCCAAACCGCTGAAAAAAAGAATTAAAAAGCATTTAAAAATCACATTTTGAGCAGCTCTGTCCCCCAGAAATCAGAGGTGAAGGTGAGGAATTGATTTTTGCCGCATTAATTAACCCAATTAACTCCGGGAGTTGATTTTCTGGGACAGAATTTCTGCCTAAAAATGAAAATAAAAATCTGATTTTTTACAGTGGAGATATAAAAACCACAAACAAATGAGATGTGACTCATCAGAGAGGTGAAAATAGGAAATTTTTCCTATTATTTCATTTATTTCACCCAATCCAGAGGTCATGATCAGCTCACATCTTGGCTAAAAATACATTTTTTTTCCCCCAAAAAGGGAGGAATTTCCTCTCTCTCCACCTCCAATCTCAGATTTTCCTCTCCCTGTCGCCTTCAAATCCATTCAGCTCCACGAGAAATGTCAAAATCCTCAGGAAAAATGTCCTGCAGGCTTTGAAAAAGTCTGGTTTTAAATGTTTTTTAAATACTATTTTAACATAAAATAAAATATTTCAATTTTTTAAATAAAAAAAAATTAAAATAAAATATTGTTTCTATAATACTATTTTTAAAGTGGGAAACTTCATTTTTTTTGGTCATTTTCATGGATTAAAATAATTCCAGCTGCTTTTTTCTGGTGGGCAGCAGAATCCAACCTTTTGGATTTAAACCAGAAATGGAATAGAATAGAATAGAATAGAATAGAATAGAATAGAATAGAATAGAGCAAAGTAAAGCAAAACAAAATAAAATAAGGCAAAGTAAAATAGAATAGAATAACAGAATAAAATAGAATAAAAAAATTAAAATAAAAATTGAAATTAAATTAAATGAAGCAAAGTAGAATAGAATAGAATAGAATGAAATTGAATAAAAATGAAAATAAAAAAATGAAATTAAATTAAATGAAGCAAAGTAAAATAGAACAGAATGAAGCAAAACAAAGCAGAATAGAAGAGAAATAAAATAGAATAAAATTTTTAAGAAATTAAAATAAAATAAAACAAAACAAAACAGAATGGAATAGGAATAGAATAGGAATATAATAATATAGAATAAAATAAAAAATAAAAAATAAATAAAAATAAAATAAAAATAATTGTAAAAAATAAATATTCAGATTTCAGGCCAAATCCCTTCCAGTTTCGAGCTGAAAAATGGCAAAAATGGGAAAAGACTGGGGAGGAAAGGAGGAGAAAATTCCCCAAAAAAATTCCTGGAGCAGATTTGAGGCCAAATCCCTTCCAGTTTTGGGCTGAAAAATGGCAAAAAAGAGAAAAGATTGGGGAGGAAAGGGGAGAAATGAAGCTTCAGTATGGAAAGGAGGAGAAAATTCCCCCAAAAAATTCCTAGGATAGATTTCAGGCCAAATCTGTTCCAGTTTCCAGCTGAAAAATGGCAAAAAAAGGGAGGAAAGGAGGAGAAAATTCCCCTAAAAACAATTCCTGGAGCAGATTTGAGGCCAAATCCCCTCCAATTTTGAGCTGAAAAATGGCAAAAATGGCAAAACAGGGGGAGAAAACTCCCCAAAAACCAATTCCTGGAGCAGATTTGAGGCCAAATCTCTTCCAGTTTCGGGCTGGAAAATGGCAAAAATGGGAAGAAAGGGGAAGAAAATTCCCCCAAAACAATTCCTGGACAGATTTCAGAGCAAATCCCCTCCAATTTTCAGCTGAAAAATGGCAAAAAAGGGAGGAAAGGAGGAGAAAATTCCCCTAAAACCAATTCCTGGAGCAGATTTGAGGCCAAATCTCTTCCAGTTTTGGGCTGGAAAATGGCAAAAAAGGGAGGAAAGGGGAAGAAAATTCCCAAAAACCAATTCCTGGATCAGCTTTGAGGTCCAACCTGGGCTGGTAGTGGTGGGACAGGAATCCTGGGGCAGGTTGGAGTTCTGCCTGGAGCAAAGTCCTGACAGGATTTTGGGATTTTGGATTCTCAGAGTTCACGGAGCAGAAGGAGCTGAAGTCGTGAGTTCCCAGCAGGAAATTCGCTGCTTCCCTCATGGCTGGGATGTCCAGGGGGCTGGAGGGAGAAATTGTGGGGAATTGGAATTATCCAGGTGAAAAAATCCCCAAAAAAAATGTTAATCCAGGCTGAAAGCTCGAGGAATTCAGAGAGGATCAAACCCCAAACCCCAAAGAGTTGAGTTATCCAGGTTCAAACCCCCAAAAAAATGTTAAGGCAGGCTGAAAACCCCAAGGAATTCAGACAGGCTCAAACCCCCAAAAAATTTAAGACAATTTTAATAAAAAAAACAAAAAAGCAAAACCAAAACCACCCAACCAAATAAACAAAGAACAAAAAAAAAAAACCCAAACAAAAAAAACCCTCCCAAACCAAAGAACCAAACAAACAAAATCAACCCCAAAAAACAACAAAAAACCAGAAACACAAAGAAAGAAACCAACAAAACCAAAAAAGCCCAAACCAAAACAAACAAAAACCCCCCAAAACCCAACAAAAAACCCAAGAAAAAACAACCAAAAATCAAAACAAACAAACAAAAAAACCAACCAAAAAACCCCAAAAATCCCACCCAAAAAGCAGCCAACAAAGCCCCAAACTAACACAAAACCAACCAACCAACCCCAAAAGAAATCCAGATGATCCCCCTGATCCCCTTTTCCCCATGCTTTCCCCTGGAGCACTGAGCTCTCTCCCCGGGCAGAATTCCGGGAATCCCACAGAATGCCCACGGGAATCCCACAGAATTCCCGCAGAATTCTTGCAGAATTCCCACAGAATCCCCGAATTCCCACAGAATTCCCACAGAATTCCCAGAATCCCACAGAACTCCTGCAGAATTCCCACAGAAACCCCACAGAATTCCAGGAATCCCACAGGAATCCCACAGAATTCCCGCAGAACTCCCAAATTCCCGCACAATCTCGCAGAATTCCCGGAATTCCCAGAATCCTTCCCAGAATCCCACAGAATTCCCAAATCCCCACGGAATTCCTGCAGAACTCCCGGAATCCCACAGAATTCCAGCAATCCCACAGAACTTTCGCAGAATCCCACAGAATCCCCACAGAAATCCCACAGAAATCCCATAGAAATCCCACAGAAATCCCGCACAATCCCCGAGGAATCCCACAGGAATCCTGCAGAATTCCCGCAGCATTCCCAGAATCCTGCAGAATCCCCAGAGAATCCCCGCAGAATTCCCGCAGAACTCCCAAATTCCCCCAGAATCCCCCAGAATTCCCACAGAATTCCCACAGAATTCCCAGGAATCCCACAGAACTCCCGCAGAACTCCCACACAATTCCCACAGAATTCCCACAGGTTTCCCACAGAATTCTTGCAGAATTCCCATAGAAATCCCACAGAATTCCCAGAATCCTGCAGAATCCCCACAGAATCCCACAGAATTCCTGCAGAATTCCCATAGAAATCCCATAGAATCCCCGCAGAATCCCCACAGAACTCCTGGAATCCCACCGAATCCCTGCAGAATCCCACAGAATTCCCACACAATTCCCACAGATTTCCTGCAGAATTCCCATAGAATTCCTGCAGAATTCCCGCAGAATTCTGGGAATCCCACAGAAATCCCACAGAAATCCCACAGAATTCCCACAGAATTCCCACAGAATCCCCGCAGAATCCCACAGATTTCCCACAGAAATCCCACAGAAATCCCAAATTCCCCCAGAATTCCCACAGAATCCCACAGATTTCCCACAGATTTCCCACAGAAATCCCACAGAAATCCCAAATTCCCCCAGAATTCCCACAGAATCCCTGCAGAATCCCACAGAAATCCCACAGAAATCCCACAGAAATCCCAAATTCCCCCAGAATTCCCACAGAATCCCACAGATTTCCCACAGATTTCCCACAGAAATCCCACAGAAATCCCACAGAAATCCCACAGAAATCCCAAATTCCCCCAGAATTCCCACAGAATCCCACAGATTTCCCACAGATTTCCCACAGAAATCCCAAATTCCCCCAGAATTCCCACAGAATCCCCGCAGAATCCCACAGATTTCCCACAGAAATCCCAAATTCCCCCAGAATTCCCACAGAATCCCCGCAGAATCCCACAGATTTCCCACAGAAATCCCACAGAAATCCCACAGAAATCCCACAGAAATCCCAAATTCCCCCAGAATTCCCACAGAATCCCCGCAGAATCCCACAGATTTCCCACAGAAATCCCACAGAAATCCCCCAGAAATCCCAAATCCCCAGAACCCGCAGTCTCACGGTCCGGCGGGCGCCCAGCAGAGCTCCCTGTCGAACACGGGGATCTCGGAGTGATGCGCACAGCCCAGCAGCAGCCGGTAGATGTAGGTCCTGGAGAGCGCCGAGAACCGCGCGTGGAACCCGCTGGGGACACGGCGCGCGCTCAGGATGCTGCGGGACACAGGGGACACCACAGGGACATCAGGGTGACATGGGATTGGGGTGGAGGGATGGTAAGGGTCGTTCAGTGTCACCTGTGGGACACGACAGGGACACGACAGGGACACAACAGGGACATCAGGGTGGGATGGGATTGGGGTGGAGGGATGGTAAGGGTCGTTCAGTGTCACCTGTGGGACACAGGGACATCAGGATTGGCATGGGATTGGGGTGGAGGGATGGTAAGGGTCGTTCAGTGTCACCCTGCCATGGGAAGGGACATCTGCCAGGGCGCTGATGATGCTATGGGACACAGGACACGACAGGGACATGACAAAGACATCTGGATGGCATGGGATGGATGGCATGGGGTTGGGGGTAAAGGGACGGTAAAGGTCGTTCAGTGTCACCTGTGGGACACAGGGACAGGACAGGGACATCAGGATGGGTTGGGTGTAATGGGGATTGGGCTGGAGAGATGGTAAAGGTTGTTCAGTGTCACCCTGCCATGGCAGGGACATTGCCACTGGCCCAGGGCACTGAGGATGCTGTGGGACACAATGAGGACACCACGGGGACATGAGGATGGCATGGGGACTGGGGTGGAGGGATGGTAAAGGTCGTTCAGTGTCACCTGTGGGACACAGGGACATGACAGGGACATCAGCATGGATTGGATGGCATGGGATTGGGGTGGAGGGATGGTAAAGGTCATTCAGTGTCACCCTGTGAGACACAGGGACAGGACAGGGACATCAGGATGGGTTGGATGGCATGGGATTGGGGGATTTTGGGGTGGAGGGATGGTAAAGGTCATTCAGTGTCACCCTGCCATGGCAGGGACATCTGCCAGGGCACTGATGATGCTGTGGGACACAGGACACGACAGGGACATGACGTGAATTTCCAGAAGGTCAAAGGGATAAAATCCTAAAGACATTCAACTGGAACTTATAGATGAGACAAAAATCCTCCTGCTGAAAAAAAAAAAGAATCTAAAATTCAATTTTCAGGAGGTGGGAGGAATCCTCGTCACTCAGACAATTTCATTGTGTGGGTTTTTATAAAACCAGAGCAGGAGGTGTGAGCTTCCCACACTGGAGGGACAGCAGAATCCTCCCGAAATTACCCTGAAATTCTCCCTGATTTTGGGAGAAAAAGATCCTTTCAGATATATGTTGGAAGTTGGAGAGGCAGAGCAGGGATGGGAAAAACCATCAAGCCACAAAAAGAGAGTTTTTTGACTCTCTGGGATCTCATTTCCCTTCCAAACTCCGTCCACAACAATGTGTGGAGCAAAAAAAATCACAAAATTCCCTCTCTGCATCATCCCAACCACATCAAAACTCTGAATTTTCTCTTCAGCACGAGCAGAGAATTCCTCACTCTGGGATTTTTCCGGAGAAAAATCACTCACTGCTTAATCCCCAACAGATGAACCAAATTTTGGGAAGGTTCAGCCTTGGGGAGAAGGAAAAATCTGAGATAAATCCAGATTAACCCAGCAGGGATCAGGAAATACCAACCTGAAAATGAACCTGCCAGAGCTCAGGGGGAGAAAAAAGGATTTTTATCCCACCTGAGATTTCACTTGGGAGATGCACTTCCAGGTCCTGAGCTGGTTTGCCATCTGAACAAAATCAACAACCCAAAAAAAACCATCCTTTCCTCCAAAAAAAAAAGCCAAAATAAAGGAATTTTGCCTTTCCACCTGATGCCCTGAATAGGGCTGCCTGAAACAGGAGGCTAGACCAAGTTAGGAGAATAAAAAGAAAATTTATTGGAGGATTTCAGGTGCATTCAGAGCAGCCAAGGCTCACTCGAGAGGCTGCACCCTAAATGGATGAGGAGTTACGAGATTTTCACATTTTATAAGTTCTATTTATTGACAAATCAGCCCAAATTCTCCAATTACACCTGCAGGTGATGATGTCAACAACCCCAAATTTTGTCCCCCCAATTCTCTGCTGTTTGCATATTTTGGGGCTCAGTGTCCACTGAGTCATGAGATTTTTCACATTTTATAAGTTCTGTCTATTATAACATATCAGCCTCAATATTCCAATTACACCTTCAGGTGATAATTTCAATTACCCCAAACCTGCTCCCCCCAACTCACTGTTTTTTACATATATTGGGGCTCTGAGGGATCAAAGTGTGGGATTTTCCAACTGAGAGCAATTGCTTTGTCTAAACTGCTGGGAACAGAGGATTTTAGCATTTTGTAAGTTCTGCCTATAAACAAATCAGCCCAAATTCCCTAATTACACCCTCAGCTGATGATGTCAACCACCCCAAACTTGGTCCCCCCAATTCACTGTTGTTTTGGGGATATTTTGGGGTTCTTTTGGGGCTCTGAGGCAGCTAAGTGTCCTTGGATTTTCCAACTGAGAGCAATTGCTTTGTCTAAACTGCTGAGAACAGAGGATTTTAGCATTTTGTAAGTTCTGTCTATTAACAAATTAGCCTCAATTCTCTAATTACACCCTCAGCTGATGATGTCAACCACCCCAAATTTGGTCCCCGCAACTCACTGTTGTTTTGGGGATATTTTGGGGTTATTCTGGGGCTCTGAGGCAGCAAAGTGTTGGATTTTCCACCTGAGAGGAACCAAAACACTGGGAGCCAAGCTGGAAGAGCAGCATCACCTCGTTATGTTAAAATGCAGCTCAAATATTCCTCACCCACCCCACAGAACACAAAAACCAGATATTGCAAACAAAGCAAACCCGCAGCCCTGCTGGGCAGCAGGAGGACTTTTATCATTTTACACCCAGCCTAGAGCTTCACACCAACCTACAGACCCACAAAAAACAGAAATAAAACTGTGGCTAGCACAGGTCTTTCCCATGAGAAATCCTTTTGTGTTTTATAAACAAAGATAAAGTTTGGATGTTATTAAAAACATTGTCCCAAGATCTGGACGGTGCAGGCCTGGCCAGTGTGGCCTAGGGGGAGGTTTCTAACTGACCAATCTGGGTGACTTTTGAAAACTCTATATATGTGATGAAATCAAAACAATAAAGCTCTTTTCCTTCTTGCCACTGAGAACTGGACTCTTCTCTCTGCTAGCGGCTCAACGGCGACAATAAAAACCCTTAAGGCATCACGCCGACTCACCGGATGGGCTCGGGCTTGAGGTGGTAGTTCAGCCCCTGCAGCAGCTGCTGGCCAGTGAAAGCTGCCTTGCCCGGGGCTCTCAGGATGTCCAGGTGGGCAGCGTTGGCCAGGGCGTGGACGCCGGCGTCCGTGCGGCTGGAGATGTGGAACTTGATGGGAGCGCTGGGCTTCAGCTGCTGGGCTGCTCTCTGCAACAGAGCAGGGATTTTGGGGGGTTAGACTGCTCCTGGTTGAGCAGGGATGACTAAAATAGGGTATCTAAATCGCAGGGCGAGGGGAGTTAGGAGGAGAAAAAGTGGGCGAATTTATTGAAGGCGTTAGATTTGTTACGGATTTATTAAAGGGTTTGAATTTATTATGAATTTATTTAAGGCTTTAAATTTATTTATTACAAATTTATTAAAGGTTTTAAATTTATTACAAATTTATTACGAATTTATTACAAATTTATTACAAATTTATTACAAATTTATTACAAACTTATTACAAATTTATTACAAATTTATTATGGGTCTTCAAGGTACAGTTGGACAAGGAAAGTCCCTGTTTTGGGACTACACCCAAAATAAATCCTGGGTCATGAGGTCTTCTTTATAAGAGGTTTTATAAGTTATAAGTTATAATTTATATAACTATATATAACCCCATATAACTATATATAACTATATAACTATATTTTATATATATAAAAATATACATAACTATATAGTTATATATATATAACTATATATAACTATATATACATATAGTTTTATATAGACATAACTATATATAACTATATAGTTTTATAAATATAGATAACTATATATATAAAACTATATATAACTATATAGTTATAACTGTAGAGGTTATAAATAAGAGTTTTTTAATAAGAGGTTTATAACTTATAACTTATATAACTATATTTAACTCTATATAACTCTATATATAACTCTATATAACTACATATAACTACAGAGTTTTATAACTATATAACTATATATAACTATATAGATATATATAACTATATATATAACTAGATATATAGTTATTTATATATAGTTATTTATATATCTAAAACTATATAACTATATATAACTATATAGTTATAACCACTAGAGATTTATAACTTATAAGAGGTTTTTTATAAGAGGTTTATAAGTTATAACTTATAACTTATATAACTATATATGTAACTATATGTAACTATATATAACTATATATAACAATATATTATATATAACTATATAGTTACATATATATAACTACATACAGTTATTTATATATAGTTATTTATATATAGAACACTATATATAGCTATATATATAACTATAGATGTTTATAACTTATAAGAGGGTTTTTTTAAGAGGTTGATAACTTATAACTTACATAACTATATATAACTATATAGTTTTATACATATATATAACTGTACATATATATGTACAGTTATGTATATATATACCTATATATATAGTTATTTATATATAATTATTTATATATAATACACCATATATAACTATATATGTATAACTATATATAACTATATATAACTATATAGTTATAACTATAGAGGTTTATAGCTTATAAGAGGTTTTTTATAAGGGGTTTATAACTTAAAAGTTATAACTTATTTATATATATATATAACATTATATATGACTATATATAACTATATAGTGATGGAGAGGAGCCTGGCTGGGGGATTTCTCCTAAAATCAGTGATTTCTCTGGTTTTGCTCTGGAATTCCCTCACCCAGGACATCCAAAATCCCACAAGAGCTTCCTTGGGTGTACAAAATAAAGCAAAATCCATTCCTCTCTCTGTCCTCTGTTTGGTATCATGTGAGCTTCCTTAAATGCACCAAATAAAGGAAAAATTCTCCATCTCCTCATCCCTCTGTGTCATTGGGTGAGGAGGAGAGGAGACAGAGCATCACTCATTTCAAACCAACCCTCAGACAGAAAATCCGGTGAAAATCACCCCAGGGAATGAGCAGAACATCTGAAAAGAGTGAAAAAAACCACAAGAGAAGGCAGAGCAGCAGAGCAACGACTCGGAATTTCCTTCCCCACTCCCCACAGCAGAGCCCAGCGGGTTTTATTGGGTTTTAATTGCAGCACAAGAGTCCATAAAGTCGGAATTGCTGACTCACAAATCCCCTTCCAGGCTCCAGCCAGGGATTCTGGGCTCTGGGAAATGTTCCACGGAAAGGCAGAGGGAGGGAAAGAGAAAAATAAAATCAGGGGGAAGCTTGGGAATGAGAAGCAAACTGCCTCTCCCCTTCCTCATCACCTGGAGCTCACAAGTGGTTACAATTAGCTGAGAAAAATCTGCATTTCTCACCTTTGAACAGAGCAAAGCAGAGCAGACAGAAATAACATAATTTCCTCCACCAGACCTTGGCTTGTGCCTCAGTAATTTGATTTTTAAGAGCAAAGTTTCTCCCAGAGATGTTTGGGTTCTGCAGGCTCCTCCCTTCCCTTCCTCCCTCCTCTCCTCCTCCTTCCTCAGCAGACAAAACCCAGCCAGTGGGAACAGCAGCTGGGAGAGAGAACAGCAGAGAACATGGAAAAATATCCTTTTTTTTTGGCTCCAGGCTTGGCTGCTGCACTCTTTGGATGCCACAGCCCAGGCTGGGTGAGCAGGAAGCAAACTGGATCATCAGCACACTGCATTTCTGCACTGGAAAGAGGAACACTCCCAGGTCAATGTGGTGATTTCCCTGCTCAGAAAGAGATTTTTCAGAGAGAAAGGGATTTTCAGCCAGAAAACCCACAATTTATTGAATTACACCATTCCACAAATGGGATTTTCACTGCTTTTCCCCACCTTTCTGAGCACCCAGGGAGGGATGTGACCACTGTGGACACCAAATCCCAATTTGCAGAGCTTGGAGCTTTGCAGCTTCTTCCTCCAGCACAGCAGGAACCCAAAATTACACTGATAATATTCCATTGACAGAATATTGACTCTCCAGCTTCAGTTTTAATATTTCATCTCATCAGGATGGGATAAAACATCTCCTGACAGAGAGAGATCCCCAAAATCATACTGATAATATTCTATCAATAGAATATTGAACATTTCACTATTTCAATAGAATATTTAATATTTCATTTCATCAGGATGGGATAAAACCTCTCCTGAAAGAGATAGATCCCCAAATTCTACTGATAATATTCTATAAATAGAATATTGATTCTCCAGCTTCAGTTTTAATATTTCATCTCATCAGGATGGGATAAAACATCTCCTGACAGAGACAGAACCCCAAAATCATACTGATAATATTTTATCAATAGAATATTGAACATTTCATTATTTCAATAGAATATTGAATATTTCATCTCACCAGGATGGGATAAAACCTCTCCTGACAGAGAGAATTCCTGAACTGCTGAGCTCCTCCTTGCAGGCAGCTCAGAATGACCTCCTCACCTATGCAAATATCTCCTATCTGTACATCCAAAATCTCTGGAGCAGCTCAGAGTTTCCTGCTCTGGTCCCTGAGCACTTTAATCTCTCTGCATCACCACCCTGAATTTCAAAAAAGGTGCATTATTTATTTACATGCAGGAATTGCTGGGGTAAGGACCAGTTTTTCCTGCCAGTTTTGCAGTAAAAACCTGAGGAACTGCAAAGGGTTGAGGAAAAAAAAACCTGAGGAACTGCAAAGGGTTGTTCATCCCCATCCCAGCCTGTCTGGGATCATCTGGCAGGGAACTGGAGCAGGAGTTAGAGAGATAAAAAGAAAGGAAGGAGATAAAGGAGTGAAGGAGCTGGGCTGTCCTGGGTGTGCTCACAGCTCACAGCTCTCTGCTCCTCCTTCAAGCCACAGAAAATGCAAATATTTCTCTCCAGCAAAGTGCTGCAAACACTGAAATCTTGGCTTTGGCAGCTGCTGGAGACATCTCACCGAGCCTCATCTCCCCCAGCTGCATTTCCCAAGGATTTCTCCATCCCTGGAGCATCCCAGGGTTTCCATCCAAGGATTTCTCCATCCCTGGAGCACCCCAGGGTGCAGGTTGATCCCTCAGCCATGCCAGGGATTTGCACTGCTGCTGCTCTGTGCTGCTCACAGATTGCACTCCCTGAGCACTTCCACGTCCTGAGTGACGCTGGAATTTCCACTGCTGGCTGCCAGGAGGATATGGATCCACATTCCAGCTGCAGGATATGGATCCACATTCCAGCTGATGATATGGATCCACATTCCAGCTGGAGGATATGGATCCACATTCCAGCTGGAGGATATGGATCCAAAATTCCAGACTGCTGTTCTCGCTCCCAGCTCCGCTCTTTCTCACTTTGTACAAATGCTGCAGGAAGAACAAACCCACTCCTCTCCCACCCATGGCAGGGGAGGAAAAGTTCAGCCGCTTCTCTTCCTAAAATCTGAATAAAAATGAAAAAAAAAAAAAATCATCCAGATTTTCCATCGGCCTCTACATGCATTGGGAATGTTTGGGGAAAATAAATTTCTTCCTCAGCAGCTGGATTGCACCCTTTGGAATGGCTTTGGGTGCAGGGGCTGCATTGCCCTGCCAGAGAGGCTGCACAATTAATTAATTACTGCGCTCTAATAATTAATAACACACAAGCTCCTGGCTGCAAGTCATCCCAGCCTCCCTGGCTGCTCCGTCAGCTGGAACAGATTTAAAATCCAGCTCATTTCCAGCGGGATAGATACAACTGAAGCGAGTGCCAGGAAGGACACACTGAGAATGTGGATTTTGTCAGGACAGAAGGTTTCCAAAGCACTCTCCCACGTCACTGCCTTATTATCAGCCCAGCCTGAGGATGACAGTTGGCTTTGTTTTCTTTCCTCACTGTTTTTTTCCAGGCTGTGGGGAAGGAGGCTGGGCCAGAGCTGCCTTGCATGGTGAGTAGCTGCTGATTCTCCTTTCTGGGCTCTCCTCCTCCCCTTTTGCTCAGGAGGAACAATCTCTGCACTCAGCCAGAACTGAGTTTTCTCGGGGGAGGATAAGTTTTGGGCACCCTGACCCTCTGCTAACCCTGACCCTTAGGTCTAGGGCTGGGGATGGGAGATCTACAGAGCCTGGAGCTCCAGGAGCAGTGGGGCTGCAAAGAGCCTGCCAATGCCATCCTGAATTCCCAACGAAAAGAGAAATGGGAGTTTGCTCCAGGCAGGCAGAGAGGGAAGGGAACTGTCGATCCCAGCAGGTGCTCCTCACCTCTCACCCTGGGAAAAGGTGATTTTCCTTCCCAGGAAAGACTTTTCTGAGAGCTGAGATAATGGTTGGAGTCCTGCTTGTTAAAATATTCCTCACAGAGCTGGAGGGAGTGAAATCCCAGAGCTCTGACTTCCCCACCTGGGGAAATGAGGTGTGGAATCTGCTCTGCACCATCGCTGCCCAGCTGGGCTTCCAGGGCTGCAGGGAGCTGTCTCCAGGGAACAAAGTGTTGTCAGCAAAGCTCACCCCCTCAGAGTGAGACTGAAAACTCCCACGAGCATCTCTGAGCGAAACCAAGGCTGCACTTGCTCTGGATTGACCCTCAAAGTGAGATTAAAAACTCTTTTAAACATCTCTGAGAGAAACCAAGGCTGCATCTCCTCTGGATTGACCCTCAGAGTGAGATTAAAAACTCTTTTAAACATCTCTGAATGAAACCAAGGCTGCACTTGCTCTGGATTGACCCTCAGAAAGAGGTTAAAAACTCTTTTAAACATCTCTGAAGGAAACCCAGGCTCCATCTCCTCTGGCTGGCCCAGAGCTGTGCCACAGGGCAGCACCAAGGACTCCAAAAGCTTTACAGTGACACAGGGTTACAAAAAAACCTCCTTAGGGTTATATAGAATAAATAAATCTGCTCAGGGGTATATAGATCTGCTCAGGGTTATATAGATGAAATAGATCTGCTCAGGATTGTATGGAGGAGATAGATCTGCTCAGGGTTAAATAGGTCAAATACATCAGGGTTATATAGATAAAATAGATCTGTTCAGGGTTAAATAGATCTGATCAGGGTTATATAGATCTGCACAGGGTTATATAGATTAAAAAGACCTGATCAGGGTTATATAGATGAAATAGATCTGTTCATGGTTAAATAAATCAAATAGATCTGATCAGGGATATATAGATTAAAAAGACCTGATCATGGTTATATAGATTAAATAGATCTGATCAGGGTTACAAATAGATCTGCTCAGGGTTAAATAGATCAAATAGATCTGATCAGGTTTAAATAGATTAAATAGATCTGATCAGGCTTGAATCGATCTGCTCAGGTTTATATAGATCTGATCAGGGTTACATAAATTAAATACATCTGATCAGGGTTACAAATAGATCTGCTCAGGGTTGTATGGAGGAAATAGATCTGCTCAGGGTTAAATAGATCTGCTCAGGGTTAAATAAATCAAATAGATCTGATCAGGGATATATAGATTAGAAAAGACCTGATCAGGGTTATATAGATGAAATAGATCTGATCAGGCTTGAATTGATCTGAATCAGGTTTATGTAGATCTGATTAGGGTAACAAATTAAATAGATCTGATCAGGGTTATATAGATCTGCTCAGGGTTAAATAGATCAAATAGATCTGATCAGGTTTAAATATATTAAATAGATCTGCTCAGGCTTGAATCGATCTGTTCAGGTTTATATAGATCTGTTCAGGTTTATATAGATCTGCTCAGGATTATATAGATCTGCTCAGGGTTATATAGATCTGCTCAGGATTATATAGATCTGCTCAGGGTAACATAAATTTAAGAGATCTGCTCAGGTTTATATAGATCTGCTCAGGGTAACATAAATTCAATAGATCTGCTCAGGGTTAATCAATCTGCTCAGGGTTATATAGATCTGCTCAGGGTAACATAAATTCAATAGATCTGCTCAGGGTAACATAAATTCAATAGATCTGCTCAGGGTTAATCGATCTGCTCAGGTTTATATAGATCTGCTCAGGGTAACATAAATTCAATAGATCTGCTCAGGGTTAATCGATCTGCTCAGCCCCAGCCCAGCGACTCTCCCTCATCCCAAACACTCCCCAAACCAGGCAGCCCACCCCAATTCCCACCGGAGAGCTGCTGAATCCCCCAGGCTGCTCCTCCTGGGCGATCTGCTCTCCTGGAGCTGCAACCACAGGGCTGAACATCCCCAGAGCCCATGAGGATCTCACCACAGCCTGCAGCTCGCCCCTCCCCGCGGCTGGGGAGAGCAGCTCAAGGCTGCAGAGACCAGCAGGAAGGAAGAGGAATTCCTGCAGCCCCACAAGGTTTCTGTTAAAGCTGCTGGGAGGCTTCCCACGTGGTGCCAGCAGCTGTGGAAGGACAGAGCTGGCCTGGAAAGCACTGATCCTGTGAAGAGTCAGCACCAAATCAGCTCATGGTTGGATTTTTCTCCTCTGCTTTGCTCCTCTCATCACCCACCCAACCCATCTGCCTGTGCAGACATCACTGGGGTTGGTGCCTCAGGATTTTAGCCTCTGGATTTTTCCTGTTCCAAGCATTTTTGGACAAAATCATTCCCCTCTCAGCTCCAACCTCAAGGATACCTTAATATAAGGTATATACCTTAATAGAAGGTGTAATAAGAAGGTATAATAATACTTTAATATAAGGGATAATAATAAGGATAACTAATTGTCTCAGGCCTTGAGATATGTAAACAGCAGTGAATTAATTGGGGGAGCAAACCTGGAGTAATTGACTTCGTTAGCTGAAGGTGTAATTGGAGGATTCAGGGTTGATATGTTAATGGGCAGAAATTATGAAGTATGAAGAACCTGTGACCTTATAAAAACCTTATAAAGTATGAAAACCCACGACCTGCTGTCCATTTTGGGTGTAGCTCTGGCTGGGCTGTGATTGCCCTACATGCACCTGAATGGCCTACAATAAATTTATCTGCTTTTTATTCTCTTCACTTTGTCTACCTCTGGTTTGGGTAAGCTCGTCAAGGCTTCAGGATAATGCAGAACATCTGCTGGGCTCACCCCAAATCCAGAGGAGGAGCTAAAAGGGAAAATAAGAATCCCTGGGAGAAGCAGGAACAGGGATAACAGGATCACAGCTTTTCTCCCCTCTGGGAACTCCAGGAGAGTGGAAGCAGCGTGGAACAATGGACATCCTGCTGGGCTTTGTTCTGGAAACTTCCATCAGGGACATCCTCTCCCGGGAGGTGACAGAATCCAGCTGCTAAAGCCATGAAGGAACTGGCCATGGAGCAGAGCTGGGGGATTCAGGACAAGGGGGGACAAAGCCACACGTCCTAACAGAGCTCTCAGAGTCACCTCTGGGCTCAATCAGCTCTCACTGAAAGCTTCACAGCTTTTTCAGGGCCAGAATGTGTACAGTGACATCATTTCTAAAGCACTCTGATTTGAACTTTAGGGTGTTTAGAACTGTCTCGGTTTTATTTTCAATCTCAGAATAATATTTATGTCTGTGGCCAGACAATGGGAGCCTGAAAGCTTCATTTTCATGGCAATAGGATTAGGATTAGCAAAGACCTACCTCCAAATAATTCTGGACTCCCACCAGTGCCTGGTCACTCTTGGTCTCCATGACCCCACTGCAGAGCAAAACAAACACCATTTATTGATGTGTTTCACCATTCAGGGCCAACAGCACACCCAGGACTTCTGGGGTTCTGTGATGGGATCTTCCCACAAAATCTGCACTGAGGAATGGGCAGAAGTGATGGAGGTGGTGTTTTCAAGAAGGGAGGTTGGAAATAAAATCAAATGTTCCTCTCTGGGCTGGTCCTTGAGACTTGTGATTAAATTCTGCCCTCCCAAAACTCTGCTCTCCCCAAACTCTGCCTTCCCAAATTCTGCCATCCCAAATTCTGCTCTCCCTAAATTATGCTGTCCCAAACTCTGCTCTCATCCAGCACATCCCAAACTCTGCTCTCCCCAAATTCTGCTCTTCCAAACTCTGCTCTCCTCAAACTCTGCCTACCCCAAATTCTGCTCTCCCAGATGCTGTTCTCCCTACATTCTGCTCTCCCAAACTCTTCTCTCATCCAGCACATCCCAAACTCTGCTCTCCTCATATTCTGCTCTCCCCAAACTCTGCCTTCCCCAAATTCGGCCTCCCAAACTCCACCCCCAAATTCTACTCTTCCCACACTCTGCCTACCCCAAATTCTGCTCTCCCAGATGCTGTTCTCCCTAAATTCTGCTCTCTCAAACTCTTCACTCCCAAACTCTGCTCTCCTCATATTCTGCTCTCCCCAAATTCCGCTCTCCCGAACTCCACCCCCAAACTCTGCCCTCCCAAACCGCCTCCCCCAAATTCCGCCCTCCCAAGCTCCCAGCCCTGTCCTGTCCTGTCCCAGCCGTGCTGAGCTCTGCTCGCCCCGGGCTCGGTTCGGTGGCCACCCGCGGCTGGGCTGGGCGGGCAGGTAGGGCAGGTACACCTACCTGTACCTGGTGCCGAAGTACTGAAAGAACACCAGGTACCGGGCAGGGCCACAGCACATGGCTGCCAGCGGAGCGCCCGGGACGGAGCGGGACAGAGCACGGCCCGGCCCGGCCCGGCACGGCTCGGCACGGCACGGCACGGCTGCACCGCCCCTTCCCCCACACAGCACGGCCCGGCCCGGCACGGCGCGGCACGGCACGGCTCGGCCCGGCTGCACCGCCCCTTCCCCCGCACGGCACGGCACGGCACGGCACGGCTCAGCCCGGCTGCACCGCCGCTTCCCCCGGCACGGCGCGGCGCGGCACGGCACGGCGCGGCACGGCACGGCGCGGCACGGCTCAGCCCGGCTGCACCGCCCCTTCCCCCGCACGGCACTGCCGCTTCCGCCGCCGGCGGCACGGGGGGAGCGAGGGACGGGATGGGCTAGTGAGGACCGGGATGGGCTAGTGGGGAGCGGGATGGGCTAGTGGGGACTGGGATGGGCTAGTGGGGAGCGGGATGGGCTAGTGGGGACAGGGGATGGGCTAGTGGGGACAGGGAATGGGCTAGTGGGGACAGGGATGGGCTAGTGGGGACCGGGATGGGCTAGTGGGGACAGGGATGGGCTAGTGGGGACAGGGAATGGACTAATGGGGACAGGGATGGGCTAGTGGGGACAGGGATGGGCTTTTGGGGACTGGGATGTGCTTTGGGAACCAGGATGTGTTTTTGGGAACCGGGATGTGGTTTTGGGGACTGGGACCACCCTGGGATAGTGGAAGGTGAGAACTGGATGATTTTTCAGGTCCCTCTTGCCCAAATGCTGCCATTTCAGACAATCCCACACCCATCTCTCCCAGCCTGGAGAGATAAATAACAGCTGAGGGCAAACAGCAGCTCGGGGGACAGAAATAAACCGAGATAGTGACAAAACACCAGAGCTGCAGATGTTCTCAGTGGCTGCAATCTGCATTTCAACCTCCTGCTCTTTCTAAAACACTGAACTGTGATTTCTGGGTGGGCAAGAGCCTCAAACCAGCTCGAAAAAGGACTTAACCCTCTGGTGAGGCAGGCAGAGGGAGAGAAAAATCCCTCCTGGGAGGCTGAGATCTGTTTGGAATGACAAATAAATGAACTAATCCAGCAGCTTTCAGGCCCCACAGTGACACCAGACTGTGATAATGGAAATGATGAGTGTCAGCTTTGGAGAGGAGGAATCTCTAATCCCTGGGCACACTCCCACAGGAGCAGCCAGGAGCTGTCATCCCTGCTGGAATCACCACGGAAAATCAGCGTTGGGTTGGTGTGACCTCGGGGACACCACAGGGGACAGAGGCCACCTGAGGTCACCTCGCCCCTTCTCCTGGCTGAGGTGTTGGCAGGGCTGAGTGCTTTCCCTGGGTTCCTCAGAGCTCCCCAGCAGCTGAGAGCTGGGATAAATAACTCTGGTTTTTGCTCTCACCGTGGTAAATAACTCTGATTTTTGCTCTCATTTTGGTAAATAACTCTGGTTTTTGCTCTCACTGTGGTAAATAACTCTGATTTTTGCTCTCAGTGCTCCTGGCTGTGGCTGGCAAATCAAGGTCTGGGAGCTCAGGTGGAAACGAGTCTGGTCTGGAGGTGAATTTTGGCTGCAATTTGTGTACAAAAATGGCATTAAACATCTCATTTCCCCTCTTTTCATCCTGGTTCTGCCTGGCAAATCAAGGTGTGGGAGCTCAGGTGGAAACGAGTCTGGTCTGGAGGTGAATTTTGGCTGCAATTTGTGCACAAAAATGGCATTGAACTTCTCATTTCCCCTCATTTCATCCCGGTTCTGCCCCATGGCTGGGATGAGGCCTCCTTGTGACATCTGTCATGGATTGTGACACCCCTGCTCCTGTTGTTAGCCTCGTGGCTTTGGTTTAGGTCTATAATATATAAGATTTTCTTCAAACATGGGATTTCCACCTCAGCCAGTTGACAGCAGGTTCATCTCCCACCTGCAGCGATGATGTGGTCACTGCTGCTCTCTGTGGTGCTCAGTGGGAGGATGATCAGCGCTAATTAGCCTCATTTAGCCACCCCACGTTCTGCTGCCTGGCCCGTGGCTAACGAGCTCGGCTCAGCCAGAGCCACAAGCCCAGCTGTGCTCCTGCCCCAGGGGATTGCAGTTCCCACAGGTTTGTCCCGTGGCAGCAGCAAATCCTGTGGGAAATGAAAAACGAGATTGAGGAGTAACGGGATTGATGGCAGTGCTGCTGCTGGGGTGGAGCTGCAGGTGGGTTGGGTTGGGTTGGTTCTTCTGCAGGGCATGGGGAGAGCAATCCCGCCTGGAAATCATGGAATGGGTTGGGTTGGAAGGTCTGAATTCCAATTCGACCTGGAAATCATGGAATGGTTTAGGTTGGAAGGTTTGAAATCCAATCCCACCTGGAAATCATGGAGTGGTTTGGGTTGGAAGGGTTTGGGTTGGAATGGTTTGGGTCAGAAGGGATTTCCAATCCCCCCTGGAAATCATGGAATGGTTTGGGTTGGAATTGTGTTGTGTTTGGTTTGGGTTGGAAGGTTTGAATTCCAGTCCTGCCTGGAAATCATGGAATGGTTTGGGTTGGAAGGTTTGAATTCCAATCCCTCCTGGACATCATGGAATGTTTGGGTTGGAATGGTTTGGGTCGGAAGGGTTAAATTCCAGTCCCACCTGGAAATCATGGAATGGTTTGGGTTGGAAGGTCTGAATTCCAAACCCACCTGGATATCATGGAATGGTTTGGGTTGGAATGTTTGAATTCAGCTATCCCAACACCTCCCACCAGGCCAGTCTGACCCTGGATGTTCCCAGGGTTGGGAATATTCCCAGCCAAACCTCTCTGGGCAGCTTTGCCACTGTTTTAACGCCCTCACTGTGGAAAATTCCTCCCAGACAGGACCTTGAGCTGTCACAGCTCCCCCGAGGTGGTGGCACTGTCATAGCCAGCCCAGCCCTGAGCCACACCTGAGCATCCATCCATCCATCCATCCATCCATCCATCCATCCCCACCCAGGGAGCAGGAACAGAGCTTTCCTCACAGAGGGATGATGAAATTCCGGAATGGCTGCTCAGGGAGGTGGCACAGTCACTGTCCCCAGCGGGTTTTAAGGACAGGCTCAGTGCCACAGGCTGGGTGACACGGCGGATTTGGGTCACAGGCTGGAGTCCATGGTTTCACTTTCCAAAGGACACCGAGAGTGGCCAGCAAAGGGCAGCCAGGCTCTCAGAGGGCTAAAAATGGCTTGTGAGGAACAGCTGAGGGAGCTGGGGTGACCAGCCTGGAGGAGAGGAGGCTCAGGGGGGATTCTGTCATTCCTACAGCTCCGGACAGCAGGGTGGGCTGGGCTGGGCTGGGCTGGACTGGGCTGGGCTGGACTGGACTGGACTCTGCTCTGCTCTGCTCTGTCCTGCCAGGCCTGCAGTGAAAAGATGACAGGAAATGGCCTCGAGCTGAGACAGGGCAGATTCAGATCCGATTTTGGAAAAAATCCGGGTGGTCAAGCCCTGGGATGTCAGCCCAGGGAGGGGTTGGAGTCCCCAACCCTGCAGGTGTGCAGGAGACACCTGGCTGGGGTTTGGGGTGCTGAGCTGATGGTTCCAAGCTCTCCTGAGCTGATGATTCCAAGCTCTCCTGAGCTGATGATTCCAAGCTCTCCTGAGCTGATGGTTTCAAGCTCTCCTGAGCTGATGATTTCAAGCTCTCCTCCAGCCCTGACCATTCCATGATCCCAGAACCTCACAGGTCCTTCCCAACGCCACCGATCCGTGCGTTCCGAGCAGAGGGACCGCGCCCTGTGTGTCCCACCAGCGCAGCCGGCCCGGGCTGGCCGGGAGGGGCTGTTCGGGGCCGGTGCTGTGGCCGGGCTGGGCTCGGTGTCGTGGCCGGTGGGCGGGAGGCGGGCCGGTGCCGTACCCGGTTCTGTAGCGGTGCTGGTACTGTCTCCGGTCTGTACCGGGCCGTGTCAGGGCTGTCCCCGCTTCTGCCCCGGGGCCGTGTCGGGGCTGTCCCCGGTTCTGTACCGGGCCATGTCAGGGCTGTCCCCGGCTCTGTACCGGTGCCGTGCCGTACCCGGTTCTGTCCCGGTGCCGTGCCAGGGCTGTCCCCGGTTCTGTACCGGGCGGTGTCAGGGCTGTCCCCTGTTCTGTACTGGTTCTGTGCCGGTGCCGTACCCGGTTCTGTACCGGGCCATGTCAGGGCTGTCCCCGGTTCTGTACCGGGCCATGTCAGGGCTGTCCCCGGTTCTGTCCCGGGGCCGTGCCAGGACTTTCCCCGGTTCTGTGCCGGTGCCGTACCCGGTTCTGTGCCGGGCCGTGCCAGGGCTGTCCCCGGTTCCGTGCCGGTGCTGCGGGAGGCGGATCGGTGCCGTGCCAGGGCTGTCCCGGGGCTGTACCGGAGGCGGGTCAGAGCCGCTCGGTGCCGTGTCGGTGCCGTGTCGGTGCCGTATCCGGTGCTGCGGGAGGCGGATCCGTTCCGTGTCTGTGCCGGCGGAGGCGGGCCGTGCCGTATCCGGAGCTGGGCTGCACCCGGTGCTGCGGGAGGCGGGCCGGTTCCGTGCCCGGTTCCGTTCCCGGTTCCGTGCCCGGTTCCGTGCCCGGTTCTGTACCGGGGCTGTGTCGGGGACTGTAGCCGGTGCCATAGCTGGTGCTGCGGGGGGCGGGCCGGTTCTGTACCCGGTTCCGTGTGGTTCTATAGCCGGTTCCGTGCCGGTGCCGCGGGAGGCGGGCCGGTTCCATAGCCGGTTCCGTGCCGGTTCTATAGCCGGTTCTGTACCCGGTGCCGGTTGTATCCTCGGTTCCGTGGCCGGTTCTACAGCCGGTGCCGCGGGAGGCGGGCCGGTACCGGTGCCGGTTCTATAGCCGGTTCTACACTCGGTTCCGTGGCGGTGCCGCGGGAGGCGGGCCGGTGCTGTACCCGGTTCTATCCTCGGTTCCGTGGCCGGTTCTACAGCCGGTGCTGTACCCGGTTCTATCCTCGGTTCCGTGGCCGGTTCTACAGCCGGTGCTGTACCCGGTTCCATCGCGGTTCCGTGGCCGGTTCTAGAGCCGGTGCGGCGGGAGGCGGGCCGGTTCGGTGCCGGTTCTGTACCCGGTTCTACACTCGGTTCTAGAGCCGGTGCCGCGGGAGGCGGGCCGGTTCGGTGCCGGTTCTGTACCCGGTTCTACACTCGGTTCTAGAGCCGGTGCCGCGGGAGGCGGGCCGGTTCGGTGCCGGGGCGGGCGAGGGGCGGGCGCTGCCCGAGCGTTCGCGGCCGGCGGGCGATGCGCTTCCTCCGCTGAGCGCAGCGCGGCCGAGCCGGCAGCATGACGGTGGAGTTCGAGGAGTGCATCAAGGACTCGCCCCGGTTCCGGTAAGCGCCGCGGCGGCTCCGGGAGCGGCTCGGGGCCGCGCTGGGGGGACGGGGGGACGGCGGGGCCGCGCCCGGGGAACGGAGAACGGCGGGCGGCGGCGGGGATGGGCTGGAGCCGCGGCCCAGCGCGCTGCCCCGGCAGCCCCGAGCGCCTCCGAGCGCAGGCGTTGTCCTTCCGAGCTCCGCATCGCTCCCGCATCGCTCCCGCATCGCTCCCGCATCGCTCCCGCATCGCTCCCGCATCGCTCCCGCATCCCTCATCCCACCCTCCCCCGCTCCCTCCGGCCTCTCGGCTGATGAAAAATGGCTCTGCGGCTGAAAAAACGCCTCGGCGGATGAGAAATTGGGGCACGGCAGGGCTGGGATCCCACCGGGACCATCGCCCCGCGGGGAGCAGCCGGGCGGCGCTGCTCGGAACCGCCCGGCTGGACTCTGATTTTCCGTGCGGTCACAGCGCCGGCGGGATTTCTGCAGCGGTCTCGGAGGAATCTGGGCTGGGACAACAAAGGCTCCGGCTGGGCTGAGCCGCAGCCAAGTCAGGCCGCTCCAGAAATGCCCCGGGCGGCGGGGAAAGGAGCGGCGGAGCTCGGGGCGATGGTCCATCGTGCCCGGAGCATCCTCCGGGTGGGCTCGGCCGCTCCGGGGCTGCCCGGGGGAGGAACCGCAGCCGAGCCTGCCGAGGGGAATGCAGACAATAGCCGGCTGGGGCTGCCTGCGTGTGCAGGGGAAGGAGCTGTCAGGGGGTTTGTCTCCTTCCTGCAGACATTTCGTGCTGTTCCTGCTCGAAACCGCTTCGGTTTGCTAGGGGAGAAAAAAAAAAAAAAATGCGGTTTGCGTTTTGCTGGAAGCGCGTTTGAAAGTGATCCCTGGGAATGCAGGCGCTGGGTTCTGCTGGAAGTGGATTTTAGAAATGATTCCTGGGAATGTAGGCTCTGCGTTTTGCTGGAAGTGGATTTTAGAATGATTTTTGGGAATACAGGCTCCGGATTTTGCTGGAAGTGGGTTTAAGAATGATTTTTGGGAATGCAGGCGCTGGGTTTTGCTGGAAGTACATTTAGAAATGATTCCTGGGAATGCAGGCGCTGGGTTTTGCTGGAAGTGCGTTTAAAAACGATTTTTGGGAATGCAGGATCTGGATTTTGCTGGAAATACATTTAGAAATGATTCCTGGGAATGCAGGCGCTGGGTTTTGCTGGAAGTACATTTAAAAAAAGATTTTTGGGATGCAGGCTCCATGCAGAAGGGCCGCAGTGCTCTGTGGCTGTGGCTTGGCTGTCAGGTTGTTGTCACTCGGTGGCTGTGGCTGTGCAGAGCTGCAGGTACCACAGACACCTGGGCAGGTGCACCTTTATTCCTGTGGCAATGAGGGAAGCGACCTCCCCCGTGATTTAATTTTAAATCCAAATTCAATTTCTCCTTAATCCCGCGGGGAGATCCTCCCCTCCCTGTCGCCGGGAGCTGACGGGCAGTGCCAGGTGAGGTGACAGCTTTGTCACAGCCCAGCCGGAGCTGCAATCGCGGCATTTCTCCATCGGGGGAAAAAACTCAAATTCACACCGAGCACCAACCCCTGCTTTAACCCTTTCCTCCCTCACCCCCAGCCCGCATCCCTCCACCCTTCCTCTGCCTGTCCCTGTGCCGCAGAGGGCTGGTGGCACCGAGCCAGCGCTGTGACTTCACGGCCAGATGTCACATCCCTCACCAGTGACCCTTCCCCGGTGACGTCTGCAGCCATGGATGTGCTTTTTTATTTATTTATTTGCTCCGTGCTCGTGGGCCTGAGGCCAATTCCCGAGCATCACTCTGCTCTGTCTGCTCCGGCCGGAAAAACAAACCAGCTTCAGAGATCTGCCCTGGACCTTTATCAAAAGGCACTTATTTCAAATGGAATGATGAACTCTCTCCCCAAAGGCCAGACAGAGTCTGCCTGTTGGAGGGAGAACAAGAGATGAGGCTGGAGGGGAAAAAAAAAAAGGTTGGATGTTTCGGGGATATGTGGAGAAAGGGAATGTTTTAGCCTCGGTTGGGGAGAAATCCTGATGTGAGCAGGAAAAAAAAAATTATTATTTAGATTTTCTCAAAGAGGGTTCGGCCTCTTCCTGGGTTTTTCCTCCTTCCAGGCCTTTAATTCGTTATTTTTGTTGTAATTATTTGCTGGGGATGAGAGGGAATCCTTGGGGGTGTGAGGGACAGGATTTCTTCCATAGAATGTGGCAGAGATTCTTACTAACACATCCCTAAAATATCACAATTATAAAAATATTAGTAAAATATTTGTACAAGAATATAGATATGAGATATCTGTACAAAAATAGAGATAATTTGTGCAAAAATAGAGATTAAAATGCAGTGATTTCCAGCTGATTTATTCTCCTCAATGGAGACCTTCCAGACCATCAAATTATCTTCTTCAGGGAGGAAAAAAAAAAACCCTAAAAAAACCTCACCCAGGATGAACCAACACCGGATTAAACACCTCATCATAAAATCAGCAATCACCTCCAACTCCACGTCAGTTCCACCCTCACTGCTTCCCACTCCACACAGACCTTTCCCTACGAGGGAAAAAAAAATCACATTTTTAATTTCAATCCCACGATTTAAACCTGTCCAACCCTCGGGTAAAGCTGATTTCTGCCTTGTAGAGACCTGTGTGTGATTCCAGGAAAGGCTTTAATGACCTGGAAGGACCTGTTTGGCACATTTGCATGAGGTTTGCATCTCCTGGGAGGAGTTTGGGAAATCCAGGAATACCTGCAGTTTGTTTGACTCAATCAGGGAAGCTGGAGGTGCTGCAAAAAAAAGGGAATAATTGCTCTCCAGACCCTTGAAGAGCTTTAGGGAAGAGTGGTGGGGGAATGAATTGGATATTTGGGGAATTAATTGGATATTTGGGGAATTAATTGGGTGTTTGGGGAATTAATTGGAGATTTGGGGTTGGAACGAGGTGGTTTTTGAGGTCTCTTCCCACCTGAAGTGTTTTGTGATTCCCTGACTCATTCTTTAAAAAGTTTCTCCCCAAAAGAGCCTCAAAAAACCCCCAAACTCTTCAGGGATAACTCCCTAAAAGGGCTTCAAAAAACTCCAAATCCCTCAGGGATAACTCCCCAAAAAGGCCTCAAAAACCCCCAAATCCCTGAGGAATAACTCCCCAAAAAGGCCCAAAAAACCCCAAATCCCTCAGGGATAACTCCCCAAAAAGGCCTCAAAAACCTCCAAATCCCTGAGGAAGAACTCCCCAAAAGGACCCCAAAAACCCCAAATCCTTCAGGGTTAACTCCCTAAAAGGATCCCCAGAAAACCCCAAATCCCTCAGGGATAACTCCCCAAAATGGCCTCAAAAAACCCCAAATTTCTCAGGGGTAACTCCCCAAAAGGCCCCCAAAAAACCCCAAACTCCATAGGGATAACTCCCCAAAAAGGCCCCAAAACCCCCAAATTCCTGAGGAATAACTCCCCAAAAAGGCCCAAAAAAAACCCCAAATCCCTCAGGGATAACTCCCTAGAAGAACCCCAGAAAACCCCAAATTCCTGAGGGATAACTCCCCAAAAGGACCCAAAAAACCCCAAACTCCACAGGGATAACTCCCCAAAAAGGCCTCAAAACCCCCAAATTCTTCAGGGATAACTCCCCAAAAGGATCCCAAAAAAACCCCAAATTCCTGAGGAATAACTCCCGAAAAGGACCCAAAAAACCCCAAATCCCTGAGGGATAAGTCCCCAAAAAGGCCCCAAAAAAACCCCAAATCCCTGAGGGATAACTCCCCAAAAGAACAGGAAATGATCCTCAGTTTCCATCCCGAGCATCACTGCCGTGCTTGTTGTTCCTAACGATTTTCTGCTGAGTGCTAATTAATGACGCTAATTAATCAGCATCTCTGGGAGGTCACAGTTCCCGGGGTGTGGCACTGGGGTGACCCAGAGCTTCTGGAACCTTCTCCCGAGGATTCCTCCCATCCCAGCAGGGACAGGAAAAATCAGGAAAAATCTAAAACCAGGAAAAATCTAAATTTCAACAATTAAATCCCTAATGAATCCCTAATATTTCACAGAGGTATTTAGGATATTAGGAATTTTAGGATATTAAGATTTTTAGGACATTAGGATATGATGGACAGGATGGGAAACCTGGGGCCAAAACTGGAAAAATTGAAATTTCAACAATTAAATCCCTAATTAATCCCCAATGTTCCACAGAGATATTTAGGATATTAGGATATTAGGATATTAGGATATGATGGACAGGACAGGAAACCTGGGGACAAAACTGGAAAAATCAAAATTTCAAACATTAAATCCCTAATTAATCCCTAATATTCCACAGAGATATTTAGGATTGGTTTTGGTTGGTTTTTGGTTTGGTTTTTGGTTTGGTTTTTGGTTGGTTGTGGGGTGGGTGGGGTGGTTGTTTTTTTTTTTTGTTGTTTTGTTTGGTATTTAGGATATTAGGATATTTAGGATATTGGGATATGATGGACAGTATGGGAAACCTGGGGAGTGGAATAAATAATATTTCATGAAATCTTTTTTTTTCACTGAGGTGTTTAGGGTATTGGAATTTTGGTTTGGTTTTTGGTTGGTTTGGGGTGGGTGGGTGTTTTTGTTTTTTTTTGTTGTTTTGGTTTGGTTTTGGTTTGGTTTTGGTTGGTTTTGGTTGGTTGTGGAGAGGATGGGAAACTTGGAAAGGGATGAAATCCTCATTCCATGGGGAAAGCTTTACATAAAGACATTTAGGTGTGAATGGACAAGATGGGAGACAAAACTAGAAAGGGGAATAAATCCTCATTTTTTGAGGAAAGCTTCACCCAAAGATATTTAGGGCTGGAAGAACAGGATGGGAAACAAAACTAGGAATAAATCTTCATTTCATGGGGAAAGCTTCACCCAAAAATATTTAGGTTTGAATGGACAAGATGGGAGACAAAATTAGGAAAGGGAATAAATCCTCATTTTTTGAGGAAAGCTTCACCCAGAGATATTTAGGGCTGGAAGAACAGGATGGGAGACAAAACTAGAAAAGGGAATAAACCTGAATTCCATGGGGAAAGCTTCCCACAGGAATATTTCGGGGCTGGAAGGGCAGGAAGGGCAGCTGTGACTGCAGGGGAGGAAACAACTGCAGGGTGACATTTCTGCTTTGACTTCTGCCTTTCTCAGCCCCTTTGACTTGGGGAGATGAAGAGATTAAGAGATGAGAAATAAAGAGATAAATTAAGAGATGAGAAATAAAGAGATAAATTAAGAGATGAGAAATAAAGAGATAAAGATGAGAAATAAAGAAATAAATGGAGAGATGAGAAATGAAGAGATAAATGAAGAGATGAGAAATAAAGAGATAAATTAAGAGATGAGAAATAAAGAGATAAACGAAGAGATGAGAACTAAAGAGATAAATGGAGAGATGAGAAATAAAAAGATAAGAAATAGGTATTGTGATGGGTACAGGTGATATCAAGCTGCTTTTACGAGCAGATCTCAGAAATAATTAGAAATAATAATTAGAAATATTTCTGCTAGTGAACATCTGGTGGGATATCTCCTGTGCCCATCAGGGCTGGGTCCATGTGGGTGTCCTGCTGCCAAATTTGGGGACCCTGCTTGCGTAAGAAGCCTTTTTGTGTGACACAAGCCAGCCCCAGATCGATGCCAGAATCAATCTGTCACATCGATTTAGCCCAGCAGATGAAAGTCCTTCCTCTGGCCGTTCCCTGTGGAATTTAAATTCGCTTTTAAGTGGAAAATAAATGAGTTTATTTCTCCCAGACCTCCTGGCCGTGGTGCTCAGGGTCACCGCTGCGCCTCAAACCTCTCCTGGCTTCCCATCCTGTCCTTCCAGACCCCAAATTTCTCCGGATTCAGGTTACCCATGGAATGAGGACTTCTCCCCTCTCCTGGTTTCCAGTTCCCATCCTGTCCTTCCAGACCCCAAATTTCTCCAGACGAAGCCCCTGAATTTCTCCAGATTCAGGTTTTCCCATGGAATGAGGATTTTTTTCCCCTCCCTGGGTTTCCCACCGCTCAGAGCTGGAGTTTCTGCCTTTGCTGACACATCCACCCGGCGCTCAGACTGGTTCTGCTGCCTCTCAATCCTCTAATTCCTCCTCTCAACTGCTCTAATTCCACCTCTTATCAGCCTCAGCCGCGCCAGGCTGACTCAGGGCTTTGATTCTCCTCGCTCTGCGGGGAACAGCCCAGGCAGGGCTGGGGAATGGCTCCTGAATGTACTCGTTGGGCCACTTCCCTTGCCTCCGGCTAGTGACTGGGGGATTTGGAATTGTATCCCTGTCCCTAGAGATGGAATGACGTCCCTGTCCCTAGAGCTGGAACTGGAATTGCATTCCTGTCCCTTTCCTGGAGCTGCAATGACCTCCCTGTCCCTAGAGCTGGAATTGTATCCCTGAACCTAGAGCTGGAGTTGGAATTGTATCCCTATCCCTATCCCTATCCTGGAGTTGGAATGACATTCCTGTCCCTTTCCTGGAGCTGCAATGACCTCCCTGTCCCTAGAGCTGGAATTGGAATTGCGTCCCTGTCCCTTTCCCTGGAGCTGGAATGACATCCCTGTCCCTGTCCTGGAGCTGCAATGACATCCCTGTCTCATCCCTGTCCCTTCCCTGGAGCTGCAATGACATCCCTGTCCCTTTCCTGTCCATTTCCTGGAGCTGGAATTGTATCTCTGTCCCTTCCCTGGAGCTGGAATGACATCCCTGTCCCTGTCCTGGAGCTAGAATGACATCCCTGTCCTTTTCCCTGGAGCTGCAATGACATTCCTGTCCCTTCCCTGGAATTGTATCTCTGTCCCTTTCCCTGGAGCTGCAATGACACTCCTGTCCCTTCCCTGTCCTTTTCCCTAGAGCTGCAATGACATCCCTGTCCCTATCCTGGAGCTGCAATGACACCCCTGTCCCTTCCCTGTCCCTTCCCTGTCCCTCCCCTGCCCGAGGAGAGTCCAGCAAGGATCACTCAGTGCCACCCCGATGTCCCTGGGTCACTGGCTGGGGACAGCTCTGCCCCAGGAAACCCTGGGGATGTCTGACCACAGCCTGGAGCCTGAGGGGTGGGGGAGGCAGGGCTGGGAACACTGGGATCCCCATGGGAGTGCAATCCCACAGATCCCATTGCTGGGACCTCAATCCCACAGATCCCATTGCTGGGACCTCAATCCCATTGCTGGGACCTCAATCCCATCTGGGTTGGATATTGGCTATTGGATATCCCATTGCTGGGACCCCAATCCCATAGATCCCATTGCTGGGACCCCAGTCCCACAGATCCCATTCCTTCCTGGGACCTGTTTGTGGGTTTTGGTTGGTTTGGTTTGTTTTGTGGGTGTTTTTTGGGTCAACCCCATCTGGACTGGATATTGGATATTGGATATTGGATACTGGAAATCAGATAATTGGATATTAGATATGGGATATGGGATATGGGATACTGGATATGGGATATGGGATATGGGATATCAGAAATCGGATATTGGATATTGGATATTGGATATTGGATATTGGATACTGGGTATTGGATATTGAGTATTGGATATTGGATATTGGAAATCAGATATTGGAAATCAGATATTGGATATTGGATATTGGATATTGGATATTGGGTATTGGATATTGGATATTGGGTATTGGATATTGGATATTGGATATTGGACATTGGATATTGGATATTGGATATTGGAAATCAGATATTGGATATTGGATATTGGATATTGGATATTGGATATTGGGTATTGGATATTGGATATTGGATATTGGAAATCAGATATTGGATATTGGATATTGGATATTGGATATCGGATGTGGCATATCAGATAGATATTGGATATGTATTGGATATTGGATAGTGGATATTGGATATTGGATATTGGATATTGAGTATCAGATATTGGAAATCAGATATCAGATATTGGATATTGGATATCAGAAATCAGATGTTGGCTATAGGATATTGAATATTGAATATCGTATATTGGATATCATATACTGGATATTGGATATCAGCTATCGGTTATTGATCTCCCATTCCCTCTGGGCACAGATCTCCCTGCTCTGCCCGTGTTTGAAGCTCCCCTGGGTGCTGCTCAGGATCCTCGGGAGATTCCCAGCCCCGAACCCTTCCCTGCTGGATTTCCCTGCTAGATTTCCCTGCAGGATTTATTTCCCTGCAGGATTTATCTCCCTGCAGGGTTTATTTATTCCCCTGCAGGGTTGATCGATGTCCCCGCTGTCCCCCGCCGTGCCCCACCCCGCTGATCTGTGGGGTTTGTGCTCGGTGAGCTCTGCTGGCCCCGCAGAGGGTCACTGATCGCTGAGTCAGGGATGAAGCTGTGCTCTGTAGGATCAGCGCTGGCAAATCCTATTGTATCCCAGAGCCCCTTGAACAGTGGGGGAGCCTGGCAGTCCTTTTTCCCAGCCTTTCCTGGTTTGTAGGGTAAATTCTGGGGTTCCAGAGACCCCACTGGAGCTGAGGGAATGAGGTTTGGAGCTCCCATTTAGGTTTTCTGGTTTGTAGGATGCATTCTGGGGTTGCCACACAGCTCAGAGACCCCACTGGAGCAGAAGGAATGAAGCTGGAGGTTCCCATTTGGGTTTCCTAGTTTTTAGGATGTACTCTGGAGTTGTCCCACAGCTCAGGGACCCCAGGGAATGAGGTTTAGGGCTCCCAGTTTGATTTCCTGGTTTGTAGGATGCATTCTGGGGTTGCCATACAGCTCAGGGACCCCACTGGAGCAGTTGGAATGAGGCTGGAGGTTCCCATTTAGGTTTCCCAGTTTTTAGGATGTATTCTGGGGTTGCCATCATAGACCCCAGGGATTGAGGCTGGAGGTTCCCAGATCAGTTTCCTGGTTTGTAGGATGTATTCTGGGGTTGTCCCACAGCTCAGACACCCCAGGGAATGAGGTTTGGGGCTCCCAGTTCGGTTTCCTGGTCTGTAGGACACCTCCTGGGGTTCCCACACAGCTCACAGACCCCAGGGAATGAGGTTTGGGGTTCCCATTTGGATTTCCTGGTTTGTAGGACACATCCAGGCATTATCCCACAGCTCAGCCACCCCACTGGAGCAGAGGGAATGAGGTTTGGGGCTCCCAGTTTGGGGTCAGGGCTTAGCAGGGAACAGCTGAACCGAGATGGAAATGTCTGTGTCCCAGAATATTTAGGATATTATGACCTATAGGAACTCTGGGAACAGCTGAACCAGGATGGGAAGTCTCTGTGCCCCAGAATATTTAGGATATTGTCAGCAGGAACTCTGGGAACAGCTGAACTGGGATGGGAAATGTCTGTGCCCTAGAATATTTAGGGTAGGATCAGCAGGATTGGGATGGGAATTCTCTGTGTCCCAGAATATTTAGGATATTATCAGCAGGAAGTTTGGGAACAGCTGGACTGGGATGGGAATTCTCTGTGTCCCAGAATATTTAGGATATTATCAGCAAGAAGTTTGGGAACAGCTGAACCAGGATGGGAAATGTCTGCATCCTGGAATATTTAGGATCAGCAGGATTGGGATGGGAAGTCTCTGTGCCCCAGAATATTTAGGATATTATCAGGAATATTTGGGATATTATCAGCAGGAAGTTTGGGAACAGCTGGACCGGGATGGAAGTGTCTGTGCCATGGAATATTTATATATATTATTACCACCAGGATAATAATATATTATATATTATATATATACTATCCCTAGGAACTATGGGAACAGCTGGACTGGGATGGGAAGATTCTGTGCCCCAGAATATTTAGGATATTGTCACCAGGAACTATGGGAACAGCTGAACTGGGATGGAAAATATCTCTACCATGGAATATTTAGGATATTCTACACCATGGAATATTTAGGATATTCTATACCATGGAATATTTAGGATATTCTACACCATGGAATATTTGGGATATTCTACACCGTGGAATATTTGGGATATTCTACACCATGGAATATTTAGGATATTCAATACCATGGAATATTTAGGATATTCTACACCATGGAATATTTAGGATATTCTACACCATGGAATATTTAGGATATTCTACACCATGGAATATTCAGGATATGATCCCCAGGAAGGCTGGGGCTGTGAGCAGAGCTGCAGCAGGGATTTTGGGGTGGCTGCAGGGCTGTCCCAGCTGTCCCCAGGCTGTCCCCAGTTTGTCCCAGTTTGTCCCAGTTTGTCCCAGTTTGTCCCAGCCCGGCCCCAGCTCACACCCAGCATCCCCACCCTCGGTTTCCTGTCATTCCGAAATCAGTTTGAATTCCTGTGCTGAGAACAGCCTGAAACTGCAAATCTGGGCTGGAAAATCATCTGTAAGTCTGGGCTGGAAAATCTGTAAGTCTGGGCTGGAAAATCTGTAAATCTGGGCTGGAAAATCTGCAAATCTATGATGGAAAATCTGCAAATCTGGGCTGGAAAATCTGCAAATTTGGGCTGGAAAATCTGTAAATCTGGGCTGGAAAATCTGTAAATCTGGGCTGGAAAATCTGTAAATCTGGGCTGGAAAATCTGTAAATCTGGGCTGGAAAATCTGTAAATTTGGGCTGGAAAATCTGTAAATCTGGGCTGGAAAATCTGTAAATCTGGGCTGGAAAATCTGTAAATCTGGGCTGGAAAATCTGTAAATCTGGGCTGGAAAATCTGTAAATTTGGGCTGATTATTGAGGTGAATTTGGGGGTGAATTTAGGCTGAATTTGGGGAGAATTTAGGGTGAATTGGGGGTGAATTGGGGGTGAATTTGGTGTTAATTGGGGTGAATTGGAGGTGAATTGAATTTGAGGTGAATTTGGGTTAAATTTGGGGTGAATTGGGAGTGAATTCTGGGGTTACTTGGAGTAAATTGGAGGTGAATTGAATTGGGGATGAATTTGAGGTGAATTGGAGGTGAATTTGGGGTGAATTTTCTTTCTCCCTTCCCTTCCCCACCTTTCCCCCCCTTTCCCCCGTTCCCCAATTTCCCGCTGGCATTGAAAAAAAAAAATCCCAGTTTTTTCATGACACTTGAAAAAAAAAAAATCCCAGTTTTTTCATGACACTTGAAAAAAAAGAAAATCCCATTTTTTTCATGACACTGGAAGAAAAAAAATCCCAGTTATCCCCTGGAAGTGGAAAAGAAACTCCCAGTTTTTTCGTGACACTGCAAGAAAAAAATCCCATTTTTTTCATGACACTTGAAAAAAAAAAATCCCATTTTTTCTCATGGCTCTGGAAAAAAAAATCCCAGTTATTCTGTGGCACTGGAAGAAAAAAGTCCCAGTTTTTTCATGGCACTGGAAGAAAAACATCCCAATTATCCCGTGGAAGTGGAAAAGAAAATCCCAGTTTTTTTCATGACACTTGAAAAAAAAATCCCATTTTTCTCATGGCACTGGAAGAAAAAAATCCCAGTTTTTTTCATGACACTTGAAAAAAAAAAAATCCCATTTTTCTCATGGCACCGGAAGAGAAAAATCCCAGTTTTTTCATGGCACTGGAAAAAAAAAATCCCATTTTTTTCGTGGCACTGGAAGGAAAAAAATCCCATTTTTTTCATAGCACTGGAAAAAAAAAATCCCATTTTTTTCGTGGCACTGGAAGGAAAAAATCCCATTTTTCTCATGGCACTGGAAGAAAAAAATCTCAGTTTTTCTGTGGCACTGGAAAAAAAAATCCCAATTTTTTCGTGGCACTGGAAGGAAAAAATCCCTTTTTTTTTCATGGCACTGGAAAAAAAAATCCCAGTTATTCTGTGGCACTGGAAGAAAAAAATCCCAGTTTTTTCCATGACACTTGAAAAAAAAATCCCATTTTTCTCATGGCACTGGAAAAAAAAATCCCAGTTATTCTGTGGCACTGGAAGGAAAAAATCCCATTTTTTTCATGACGCTTGAAAAAAAAAATCCCATTTTTCTCATGGCACTGGAAGAAAAAAATCTCAGTTTTTCTGTGGCACTGGAAGAAAAAAATCCCAGTTTTTTCATGGCACTGGAAGAGAAAAAAATCCCAATTTTTTCATGGCACTGGAAGGAAAAAATCCCATTTTTTCATGACATTTGAAAAAAAAAAAGGCAGTTTTTTCATGGCACTGGAAGAAAAAAATCCCAATTATCCCCTGGAAGTGGAAAAGAAAATCCCAGTTTTTCATGACACTTGAAAAAAAAAATCCCAGTTTTTTCATGGCACTGGGAAGAAAAAAATCTCAGTTTTTCTGTGGCACTGGAAAAAAAATCCCAGTTATTCTGTGGCACTGGAAGAAAAAAATCTCAGTTTTTTCATGACGCTTGAAAAAAAAATCCCAATTTTTCGTGGCACTGGAAGGAAAAACATCCCATTTTTTTCATGGCACTGGAAAAAAAAAATCCCAATTTTTTCATGACACTTCAAAAAAAATCCCATTTTTTTCATGACACTGGAAGAAAAAAAATCCCAGTTTTTTCGTGGCACTGGAAGAAAAAAATCCCAATTATCCCCTGGAAGTGGAAAAGAAAATCCCAGTTTTTCATGACACTTCAAAAAAAAAATGTCATTTTTTTCATGACACTTGAAAAAAAAAATCCCATTTTTCTCATGGCACTGGAAAAAAAAAATCCCAGCTATTCTGTGGCACTGGAAAAAAAAAATCCCATTTTTTTCGTGGCACTGGAAGGAAAAAAAAATCCCATTTTTTTCATGGCACTGGAAAAAAAAAATCTCAGTTTTTCTGTGGCACTGGAAGAAAAAAATCCCAGTTTTTTTCATGACATTTAAAAAAAAATCCCATTTTTTTCATGGCACTGGAAGAAAAAAATCTCAGTTATTCTGTGGCACTGGAAGAAAAAAAATCCCAGTTTTTTCATGGCACTGGAAGAAAAAAAATCCCAGTTTTTTCATGGCACTGGAAGAAAAAAATCCCAGTTTTTTCATGACGCTTGAAAAAAAAATCCCAATTTTTCGTGGCACTGGAAGAAAAAAAATCCCATTTTTTTCATGGCACTGGAAAAAAAAAATCCCAGTTATTCTGTGGCACTGGAAGAAAAAAATCCCAATTTTTTCGTGGCACTGGAAGGAAAAAAAAATCCCATTTTTCTCATGGCACTGGAAAAAAAAAATCCCAATTTTTTTATGACACTTGAAAAAAAAAATCCCATTTTTTTCATGGCACTGGAAGAAAAAAATCCCATTTTTTGGTGTCGTGGGGACACAACAAATCCCCTGTGCCACCTGGGGGAGGCTGGCAGGTGCCAGGCAGCCCTGGCAGGGGACAAAGGGACCTGGAGTGTCCCCTCTGTGTCCCTCCAGAGCTCTGCAGGGCTGGCAGGACGGGAACAGAACAGGAAAAAAAAAGCTTTTCAGGGAGGAACAAAAGGAACTCAGAGCTCTGGCCAAGGCCTGGGGAAGGAGGGGAAAAGGAGAAAAAAGGAGAAAAAAGGAGAAGAAAAAAGGAGAAAAGAAAAGGAGAAAAAAAAAAGGAGGAAAAGGAGAAAAAATGAGAAAAAAAAGGGGAAAAAAAGGAGAAAAAAGGAGAAAAAAGGAGAAAAAAAAGGAGAAAAAAGGAGAAAAAAAAGGAGAAAAAAGGAGGAAAAAGGAGGAAAAAAAGGAGAAGAAAGGAGAAAAAAAAAGGAGAAAAAAGGAGGAAAAAGGAGGAAAAAAAGGAGAAGAAAGGAGAAAAAAAAAGGAGAAAAAAGGAGGAAAAAAAGGAGGAAAAAAGGAGAAAAAAGGAGAAAAAAGAAAGGAGAAAAAAGGAGGAAAAAAAGGAGGAAAAAGGAGAAAAAGGGAGAAAAAAAGGAGAAGAAAGGAGAAAAAAAAGGAGAAAAAAGGAGGAAAAAAAGGAGGAAAAAGGAGAAAAAAGGAGAAAAAAGGAGAAAAAAAAGGACCAGAAAGGAGGAAAAAAAAGGAGAAAAAAGGAGAAAAAAGGAGAAAAAAGGAGAAAAAAAAGGAGAAGAAAGGAGAAAAAAAAGGAGAAAAAAGGAGGAAAAAAAGGAGGAAAAAAAGGAGAAAAAAGGAGAAAAAATGAGAAAAGAAAAGGAGAAAAAAAAGGAGGAAAAAGGAGAAAAAAAAGGAGAAAAAAAGGAGAAAAAAGGAGAAAAAAGGAGGAAAAAGGAGGAAAAAAAGGAGAAAAAAGGAGAGAAAAAAGGAGAAAAAAGGAGGAAAAAGGAGGAAAAAAAAGGAGAAAAAAGGAGGAAAAAGGAGGAAAAAAAGGAGAAAAAAGGAGGAAAAAAAAGGAGAAAAAAGGAGGAAAAAAAGGAGAAAAAAGGAGGAAAAAGGAGGAAAAAAAGGAGAAAAAGGAGAAAAAAAGGAGAAAAAAAAGGAGAAAAAAGGAGAAAAAAGGAGAAAAAAAAGGAGGAAAAAGGAGAAAAAAGGAGAAAAAAGGAGGAAAAAGGAGAAAAAAGGAGGAAAAAGGAGGAAAAAAAGGAGAAAAAAAAGGAGAAAAAAGGAGAAAAAAAGGAAAAAAGGGAAAAAAGGAGAAAAAAGGAGAAAAAAAGGAGAAAAAAGAAAAATAGGAGAAAAAAGGAGAAAAAAGAAGAAAAAAAGGAGAAAAAAGAAAAATAGGAGAAAAAAGGAGAAAAAAGGAGAAAAAAGAAGGAAAAAAAGGAGAAAAAAAAGGAGAAAAAAGGAGAAAAAAGGAGAAAAAAAAGGAGAAGAAAGGAGAAAAAAAAAAGGAGAAAAAAGGAGAAAAAAAAGGAGAAGAAAGGAGGAAAAAAGGGGAAAAAAAGGAGAAAAAAGGAGAAAAAAAAAGGGGGAAAAAGGAGGAAAAAGGAGGAAAAAAGGAGATGATTAATTTTGCTCAATTTCAATGCACAGATTTGCAGCCAAACTGGAAAAAAAAAAACCACAAAAAAAACTCCCAAATCTGAGTCATTTTGTCCAAACATCCTCCTCCAGCCTGGGAGCTGCAAAATGACATTGAAAAGGTTACAAAATGCTTTAAATTTGAGTGAAATCAGAGGGGTTTGGGAGGTGTGGGGTGGGCAGGAAGGTAGGGAGATGAGTTTGGGTACAGAATCTGCTCAGCTTGGGGGAAAGTGGGCTTTGGAGGTGGAAAATTTGGGTTAAAATCGGGGAAAAATGGGTTAAAATATGGGGGAATTGGGTTAAAATCTGGGGGAAATTGGGTTAAAATCTGGGAAAATTTGGGCTAAAATATGGGGGAAATTGGGTTAAAATCTGGGGGAAATTGGGCTAAAATCTGGGAGAAATTGGGTTAAAATCTGGGAAAATTTGGGCTAAAATATGGGGAAATTGGGTTAAAATCTGGGGAAAATTGGGAAAAAATCTGGGAAATATTGGGTTAAAATATGGGAGAAATATTGGGTTAAAATCTGGGAAAATTTGGGCTAAAATATGGGGGAAATTGGGTTAAAATATGGGAAAAATTGGGTTAAAATCTGGGAGAAATTGGGTTAAAATCCACAAAAAATGGGTTAAAATCTGGGGGAAATTGGGTTAAAATGGGGGGAAAATTGGGTTAAAATATGGGAAAAATTGGGTTAAAAGCTGGGAAAATATTGGGTTAAAATCTGGGAAAATTGGGTTAAAATCTGGGAGAAATTGGGTTAAAATCTGGGGAAAATTGGGTTAAAATGGGGGGAAAATTGGGAAAAAAATCTGGGAAAAATTGGGTTAAAATCCAGGAAAAATTGGGTTAAAATCTGGGAAAATTTGGGTTAAAATCTGGGAAAAATTGGGAAAAAAATCTGGGAAAAATTGAGTTAAAATCTGGGAGAAATTGGGTTAAAATCTGGGAAAAATTGGAAAATCCTTAAAATTCCCAGATTTTTCCCTGGAAAACAGGGATATTCCCAGAATTCTCACTGAAAAAACAGGAATATCCACAGATAAAAATTCTTTTTCCAGGGGAGAGCAGCATGGAAAACAATTCCATTTTCATTCTCTTTTTCAGTGACTTTCCAATTATTTTTCCCACCCGATTTTCCCTCAGTTATTCCTAAGCACTGAGTGAATTTTGGGGTGAAACAAAGATTTCCAGAGGGGGAAAAAAATGGATTTTCCCAGGAAGGGAAGCAGGAGGAGAACAGAATTATTTGGGGATGGAATTATTTTTTTTCCAGGAGAACTCCAAGGGCAGGTAGCAGGGATTGGAGTCAGCTGGGGTGGGAGAAATGTGGGAATTAACTATAAATAGATTTATCTGGGCCAGAGCTCAGCTCAGCTCGTCAGCAAAATCACCTCTGAGCAAAGCTGAGTTCGGCTGGTGGGATTGGGGTTGGTGCTGCCCTGGAAAATGGGATTTTTCCAGTTTTTTCTGGGATTTTTCCAGGTTTTTCTGGGATTTTTTCAGGTTTTTTTGAGATTTTCCAGGTTTTTTTGAGATTTTTCCAGGTTTTTTTGAGATTTTCCAGGTTTTTCTGGGATTTTTCCAGGTTTTTCTGGGATTTTTCCAGGTTTTTTTGAGATTTTCCAGTTTTTTTCTGGGATTTTTCCAGTTTTTTCTGGGATTTTTCCTGTTTTTTCTGGGATTTTCCAGGTTTATCTGAGATTTTTCCAGTTTTTTCTGGGATTTTTCCTGGTTTTTCTGGGATTTTTCCAGTTTTTTCTGAGATTTTCTCAGGTTTTTCTGAGATTTTCCAGGTTTTTCTGAGATTTTCCAGGTTTTCCTGAGATTTTTCCAGGTTTCTCTGGGATTTTTCCAGGTTTTTCTGAGATTTTCCAGGTTTTTCTGGGATTTTTCCAGGTTTTTTTGAGATTTTCCAGGTTTTTCTGAGATTTTTTCCAGTTTTTCCTGGGATTTTCCAGGTTTTTCTGGGATTTTTCCAGGTTTTTCTGGGATTTTCCCAGTTTTTTCTGAGATTTTCCAGGTTTTTCTGAGATTTTCCAGGTTTTTCTGGGATTTTCCCAGGTTTTCCTGAGATTTTTCCAGTTCTTTCTGGGATTTTTCCAGGTTTTCCTGAGATTTTTCCAGGGTTTTTTGAGATTTTCCAGGTTTTTCTGAGATTTTCCAGGTTTTTCTGGGATTTTTCCAGGTTTTTCTGAGATTTTCCACGTTTTCCTGAGAGAGAAAATAGAGAAAATGGTGTAGAAAATATATAAAATATGTAAAAGGGTGTAGAAAATGTATGGAAGGTTAAGGAAAATATATTAAAAGGTATAGAAAATATATAAAAGGTTAGAGAAAATATAAAAAAGGGTATAGAAAATATGTAAAGGGTATAGAAAATATATTAAAGGGTATTAAAAATATATAAAAGGTTATAGAAAATATAAAAAAGGGTATAGAAAATATAAAAAAGGATATAGAAAATATATAGAAGGTTATGGAAAATATATAAAATATATAAAATATATAAAAAGAAATATATATAAAAGCATAGAAGAAGAAAAGGTGAAAATCATCAGGTGTGATGGAGAGTTGGGAATGTTGTCCTTGGATGGGAAATAATGGGAAATAATGGGAAATAATAATGGGAAATAATGGGAAATAATAATGGGAAATAATGGGAAATAATAATGGGAAATAATGGGAAATAATAATGGGAAATAATGGGAAATAAATAATGGGAAATAATGGGAAATAAATAATGGGAAATAATGGGAAATAAATAATGGGAAATAATGGGAAATAAATAATGGGAAATAATGGGAAATAAATAATGGGAAATAATGGGAAATAAATAATGGGAAATAATGGGAAATAAATAATGGGAAATAATGATGGGAAATAATGATGGGAAATAATGGGAAATAAATAATGGGAAATAATGGGAAATAATGGGAAATAATGGGAAATGGAATATGGGAAATAATGGGAAATAATGGGAAATAATGGGAAATAATGGGAAATAATGGGAAATAATGGGAAATAATGGGAAATAATGGGAAATAATGGGAAATGGAATATGGGAAATAATGGGAAATTATGGGAAATAATTGGAAATGGAATAATGGCATATGGGAAATTATGGGAAATAACTGGAAATGGAATAATGGGAAATAATAATGGGAAATAATAATGGGAAATAATAATGGGAAATTATGGGAAATAATTGGAAATGGAATATGGGAAATTATGGGAAATAATTGGAAATGGAATATGGGAAATTATGGGAAATAATGGGATATGGAAAATGGGAATTAATGGGAATTGGAAATGGTAATGGGGGAGATGGAAAATGGGAATAGATGGGAGATGGGGAATTGGAAATGGGAAATAATGGGATTTGGGGAATAATGGGAAATGGGAATTTCCATGGGGAATGGGAAATGAGAGGAAATGGAAAGTTGAAAATGGGAAATAATTTATAATGGGAGAGTTGAAAATGGGAAAGAATGGGAAACAAATAATGGGAAATAATTTTTAATGGGAAATAATGGGAAATAAATAATGGGAAATAATTTATAATGAGAAAGTTGGAAGTGGGAAATAATGGGAAATAATTCGTAATGGGAAAGTTGAAAATGGGAAATAATGGGAAATAAATAATGGGAAATAATTTTTAATGGGAAATAATGGGAAATAAATAATGGGAAATAATTTATAATGGGCGAGTTGAAAATGGGAAATAATGGGAAATAATTCATAGTGGGAAAGTTGAAAATGGGAAATAATGGGAAATAATTTATAATGGGAAAGTTGAAAATGAGAAATAATGGGAAACAAATAATGGGAAATAATTTATAATGGGAAATAATTCATAATGGGAAAGTTGAAAATGGGAAATAATGGGAGATAATTTATAATGGGAAATAATGGGAAATAAATAATGGGAAATAATCAAAATGGGCAAGTTGAAAATGAGAAATAATGGGAAATAAGAAAGGGAATTAATGGGAAAAATGGGAAATAAAAAAGGGAATTAATGGGAAATAATGGGAAATAAAAAAGGGAATTAATGGGAATTAATGGGAACTAATGGGAATTAATGGGAATTAATGGGAACTAATGGGAATTAATGGGAATTAATGGGAACTAATGGGAACTAATGGGAATTAATGGGAATTAATGGGAACTAATGGGAATTAATGGGAATTAATGGGAACTAATGGGAATTAATGGGAATTAATGGGAACTAATGGGAAAGGGCAGCCCAGGGCAGCACCCCAGGCAGGCTCAGGGCTCAGGGCTCAGGGCTGAGCAGAGGGACACAGCAGCACTGTGAGCTGCACAAAGCTGCCTTTGTCCCCGAGGAACCCGCAGGGCCAGGGGACAGCAGCAGGAGTGTCCCTGTGCCCTGGCGTGTCCCACGGCTCGGGGACAAGGGCTGAGTGTGAGCAGGAGTGACACACGTGCCTGGGAGGGGAAAAGGGGAAAAATTATCTTTGGGATGCTGAGAGGCAGCAGGGAAGGGCCAGGGAGGAATTCCCTGCTCATCACACCTGCAGAGCCCTCAGTTTGGGAGGGAAAAACAGGGAAAAATAACCTTTGGGACAGGGAGAGGCAGCAGGGAAGGGCCAGGGGGCAATTTTCTGCTCATCACACCTGCAGAGCCCTCAGTTTGGGAGGGAAAAACAGGGAAAAATCATCTTTGGGATGCTGAGAGCAGCAGGGAAGGGCCAGGGAGGAATTCCTTGCTCATCACACCTGCAGAGCCCTCAGTTTGGGAGGGAAAAAAGGAGAAAAAATAATTTTTGAGGCACTGAGAAGCAGCAGGGAAGGGCCAGGGGGGAATTTTCTGCTCATCACACCTGCAGAGCCCTCATTTTGGGAGGGAAAAACAGGGAAAAATTATCTTTGGGATGCTGAGAGGCAGCAGGGAAGGGCCAGGGAGGCATTTCCCACTCAGGTGGGCAAACAGGAACATCACACCTGCAGAACCCTCATTTTGGGAGGGGAAAAAAGGAGAAAAAATCACCTTTGGGATGCTGAGAGGCAGCAGGAATGGAGCAGGGTTAGGGTTAGGGTGCTGCTGCCTTGAAGGTGATGAGCAGGAGCATCACTAGTGCAGAACCATCGATTTGGGAGGGGAAAAAATGGGAAAAAATAACCTTTCAGACCATAAGACGCAGCAGGGAAGGGCCAAGGGTGCATTTTCTGCTCGGGTGGGTAAACAGGAGCATCACACCTGCAGAGCCCTCATTTTGGGAGGGGAAAAAAATGGGGAAAAAAATAATTTTTGGACACTGAGAAGCGGCAGGAAAGGGCCAGGGGGAATTCCCTGCTCATCCCATGTGCAGAGCCCTCAGTTTGGGAGGGAAAAAAGGAGAAAAAATAATTTTTGAGGCACTGAGAGGCAGCAGGGAAAGTCCAGGGGGGAATTCCCTGCTTGGGTGGACACTGCTGCCTGGAAAGGCAGGGAAAAGGAGGAGAAGGAGAAGGAGGAGGAAAAGGAAAAGAGAAGGAGGAGGAGAAGAAGAGAAGGAAAAGGAGAAGGAAAAAAGAAGGAGGAGAAGAGAAGGAGAGGGAAAAGAGAGAGGGAAAATAGAAGGAGGAGGAGGAGAAGACAAGGAGAAGGAAAAGACAAGGAGAAGGAAAAAAAGGAGGAGGAGGAGAGAAGAGGAAGAGAAGAGAAAGAGGAAGAGAAGAGAAGGAGAAGAGAAGAGAAGGAGAAGGAAAAAAGGAGAGGGAAAAGAGAGAAGAGAAGGAGGAGGAGGAGAAGGAAAAAAAGAAGGAGGAGGAGGAGGAGGAGAAGAGAAGGACACGGAGGAGGAGAAGGGAAGAAGGAGGGAGAGAAGGAAGGAGGAGGAGCAGAGCAGGAGCATCCCTGGCTCAGGTTTCCAGCAGAACTCCAAATCTAGGTCAGCTCGGCGCCGTCTGCAGCGCCGGGGGGTGACAAGGAATTCCTGGCGACATTCCGAGCGGCAGCATTCCCGGTTTCCTCCGGAATGCCACAATCGCCATGAAAAATGAGCTCAGGGCCAGAAATGGCTGGTTTTCAGACAAAAACACATCCTGGCAGAGTCCGGAGTCCTTCCCAGCCCCGCGCTGGGAATTCGGCATTCCCGGGAGCTTATCCCGAGCTCGGCGGGATTTTAAAATTAACATTTACATCCCAAAGGAGCTTGGGGATAAACATTGACTTTTCCTTTGGGAGAAACATTCCTTTTTCCCTTTTTCTTTTTTTTTTTTTTGCCCTTTTTCCCTTTTCCCCTTTTTTTCCCCTTTCTTTCTTCCCTTTTTCCCCCCTTTTCCCCCTCTTCCCCCGTTTTTTTGGGATTTGGGATGAGGAATGGCAGATTTGGGATCAAGAGATTTGGGATTAAGAGATTTGGGATCGGGATCAGGAGATTTGGGGTCAGGAGATTTGGGATCAGGAGTGGCAGATTTGGGATCAGGAGATTTGGGATCGGGAATAGCAGATTTGAGATCAGAAATGGCAGATTTGGGATTCAAGAGTGGCAGATTTGGGATTCAGGAGTGGCAGATTTGGGATCAGAAAATTTGGGATCAGGAATGGCAGATTTGGGATCAGGAGATTTGGGATTGGGAATGGCAGATTTGGGATTGGGAGTGGCAGATTCGGGATCAGGAAATTTGGGATCAGGAGTGGCAGATTTGGGTTCAGCAGTGGCAGCTTTAGGATCAGAAGGTTCGGGATCAGGAGATTTGGGGTCAGGAGAGGCAGATTTGGGATCAGGAATGGCAGATGTGGGATCAGAAGATTTGGGATCAGGAAATTTGGGATCAGGAGTGGCAGATTTGGGATTGGAAATGGCAGATTTGGGATTGGGAATGGCAGATTTGGGATTGGGAATGGTGGATTTGAGATCAGAAGATTTAGGATCAGAAGATTTAGGATCAGGAGAGGCAGATTTGTATTCAGGAAATTTGGGATCAGGAGAGGCAGATTTGGGATCAGGAATGGCAGATTTGGGATCAGGAAATTTGGGATCGGGAATGGCAGATTTGGGATCAGGAAATTTGGGGTCGGGAATGGCAGATTTGGGGTCAGGAATGGCAGATTTGGGGTCGGGAATGGCAGATTTGAGATCAGAAGATTTAGGATCAGGAGAGGCAGATTTGTATTCAGGAAATTTGGGATCAGGAGAGGCAGATTTGGGATCGGGAATGGCAGATTTGGGATCGGGAATGGCAGATTTGGGATTGGGAATGGCAGATTTGGGATCGGGAATGGCAGATTGGGGATCAGGAGATTTGGGATCGGGAATGGCAGATTTGGGATCGGGAATGGCAGATTGGGGATCAGGAGATTTGGGATCGGGAATGGCAGATTTGGGATCGGGAATGGCAGATTGGGGATCAGGAGATTTGGGATCGGGAATGGCAGATTTGGGATCGGGAATGGCAGATTGGGGATCAGGAGATTTGGGATCGGGAATGGCAGATTTGGGATCGGGAGAGGCAGATTTGTATTCAGGAAATTTGGGATCGGGAATGGCAGATTTGGGATCGGGAATGGCAGATTTGGCATTCACGGATGGAGTTCTCCTGCAGGATTTCCCAAATTCCCCAAATCCCCTCCAGCTGACCCCTGAGGCCCAAGCTGCTGTTTGCTGCCATTTCCCACTTCCTTTCCCCCGGAATTCCCATCTCTGCCATTCCAAATGGGAAAAATCCACGGAAATCACCGGGAAAGGGCAGGATGGGGTTGCCATGGAGACCATCACCATGGAGCTGTTGCCATGGTGATGCTCAGGGATGCTCAGGGAGTTCATCCTCGGGAAGGAAATTGAGGATTGTGGATCCCATGGGAGATCCAGATCGATATTTGGGGAATTATTCGATTATTCAGAACAACCCAAAAATCTGGGAAATCACCCAAAAATCCCAAAAGTGGCTTTGACCTCATTTTACCTCCAAAAATGGTTTCTTGTAGGAGACAAAGAGGAGGAGGTGGGGCTTGAAATCCCCCAAGTTCAGCCCTTTTTTTCCTTAAAATGATATTTTTTTGGGATTTCTGGAGGAAGCTGGGAGCTGTCAGGGCCCTGGCGGTGCTGGGAGGAGGAGTTGGGTGAGAAATGATTTGGTTTTGGGCCAAAAAAATGACCTTTTCAGTGCAGGCAGAGCTCAGCTCGCCGAGGCAAAGGTTGATTTCACTGCATTTTAAATGGAAATCAGTGTGATGGAATAATAGCAATGATAATAATAATAAAGAAAATTTAAATTAAAGTGAAAATGAAAATTTAAATTAAAGTGAAAATGAAAATGAAAATTTAAATTAAAGTGAAAATGAAAATGAAAATTTAAATTAAAGTGAAAATGAAAATGAAAATTTAAATTAAAGTGAAAATGAAAATGAAAATTTAAATTAAAGTGAAAACGAAAATGAAAATTTAAATTAAAGTGAAAATGAAAATGAAAATTTAAATTAAAGTGAAAACGAAAATGAAAATTTAAATTAAAGTGAAAAGAAAATTTGAAAATGAAAATGAAAATTTAAATTAAAGTGAAAACGAAAATGAAAATTTAAATTAAAGTGAAAACGAAAATGAAAATTTATATTACAGTGAAAACGAAAATGAAAATTAAAGTGAAAACGAAAATGAAAATTAAAATTAATGTAATAATAGTAATAGTAACAGTAATAGCAATAGTAACAGTAAAAGTAATAATAATAACAATTATAATCATAATAGCAATAATAGCAATAGTAATAATAGTAATAGTAGTAATAATAATAATAATATTTGCACACCTCCAGCTCCCAACTCCCAGAGCATTTTGCCGCTGCTATTTATGAAAAAATCCATGTATAATATTTATAAATATTAATAATATTTACAAAATGGTGAAGCTCTTCATGGCATTAATGGGTGGAGATCCCAACCATCCCTGCAGTGCCACATCCTGTCGGGTCTGACTGCTCCAGATGCTCCAGGGGTTAAAATAAATCACATTTTCTGGGATTCCAGGAGATCCTTCCAACCTCATCAGCCTTTCCATGGCCAGGGAAGATGTTCCTGTCGCTGCCAGAGTTGGGTTTTCCAGGGATTTGGATTTTCCCTGGATTTGGCAGTTGTTCCTGCTGCTGCTCAGCCGGGGGGGAATTAATCCCCTGGGAATTCCTGGTGGGAAGGGAAAGGAAAGGGGAAAAAAAAGGAAAGGAAAAAGGGAAGGGAAGAGAAGGAAAGGAAAGGAAAGGAAAAAAGAAAGGAAAGGAAAGGAAAAAGGGAAGGAAAGGAAAGGAAAAAAGAAAGGAAAAAAAAAGGAAAGGAAAGGAAAAAGGGAAGGAAAGGAAAGGAAAAAAGAAAGGAAAGGAAAATCTCCAAGGAATTTTGGGAAGGAAAGGAAAATCTCCAAGGAATGGAAAATCTCCAAGGAATTTTGGGAAGGAAAGGAAAATCTCCAAGGAATTTTGGGAAGGAAAAAAATAACTCTCCAAGGTGCTTTTCAGGTGCAGCTCGAGGTGGTGACCTGGGGAGGTTTTGTGTAGAAATGTGTGCAGAATTTTCTGAATCACTTTCTGGATAATTTTCTGAATCACTTTCTGGATAATTTTCTGACTCATCCGCTGAATCATTATTTTCTGTGTCGTTTTCTGCATCACTTTCTGCACAATTCTGTGCAAAAATGCTCATTTTAGGGACAACCCAGCCCTCCCTGCACCCTTTAACCTGCAGAACCCTCTGTGTTCTCCTGACCACAAAACTCCCTCCATCTCCACATTATTCTGCCTGAGTTTCCCTGCCAGAAAAACGAGAAAAACCGAGAAAAACCAAGAAAAACCGAGGGCACGGTGAATTAAATAAGCTCTGGCTGCCAGGAGCTGCTTTCTGAGCACCTCCTGGTGGGAATTGCACTCCGTGTGGTTGCCAGAGGTAACCGAGCGATTTCAGGTCACCTCGGCGCTTTTTTTAATCCCGTTTTTTTGGGGTTTGTGTGGCTCAGCACACGTGGTGGTGGCAGCAGGGAACAAAGGAATGCTGAGCGAATGGAAGAAAAGGGGAAATGCAGCTGGGAATGTCTGCTGATCGCTCCGTGCCTCAGAGAGGATTTAATAGAATTATTTGTTATTTTTATAGACGAGATTTATATAATTTTTACGTGTTTTTATATGTGAGGTTTGTATAAATCTCGGCTGGGGCTGAGGTTGTTTATTTTAATAATAGAATTATTAATTCTATATATTAATTCTATTTATTTTAATAATAGAATTATTATTGTGTTGTTTAATGCTGAGTTCATCCACGGAATCCAGGGCTGTGCTCACCTGGCTGAGGTGGATTCCTCACGGAATCTCCCTGGGATTGATGCATTTTCGGGATCGAGGCTGTGCAGGGGCAGGAGGTGATGAAAATCCCAATTCAAGGAGCTTTTGGGGTGTTCTGTCCCAGTTCTGGGATGTTTCCCAGGGGGATATTTTCTCTTTGGTTTTGTCCATCAAATCCAGTTCTGGATTGTTCCACGGCCACAGCCTGGGGCTGGGCTGCAGCCAGCTCCATCTCCATCCCTGGTTTTCCTGGGATTCTTCACCTGGATCCCTTTGGGATCACAGTGGAGCTGCTACCGTGGATCCTTTACTGGGATTGCTTTTGGGATCACAGTGGAGCTCCATCTCCATTGGTTTTCCCAGGGTTTTTCCCTGTTTTTTCCAGGGATCTTTTACCTGGATCCTTTTGGGATCACAATGGAGCTGCTACCATGGATCCTTTACTGGGATCCCTTTTGGGATCACAGTGGAGCTCCATCTCCATCCATTTTCCAGGATTCTTCACCTGGATCCTTTTGGGATCACAGTGGAGCTCCATCTTCATCCATTTTCCAGGGATCCTTTACCTGGATCCTTTTGGGATCACAGTGGAGCTCCATCTCCATCCCTTTTCCCAGGATCCTTTACCTGGATCCCTTTTGGGATCACAGTGGAGCTCCATCTCCATCCCTTTTCCATGGATTCTTGACCTGAATCCTTTTAGGATGCACAGTGGAGCTCCATCTCCATCGGTTTTCCATGGAACCTTGACCTGGATCCTTTTGGGATCACGGTGAACTCCTTTTTTGGTTTTGGTTTTTGGTGTGTTTTTTTTTTCCAGGAATCTTTTACCTGGATCCCTTTTGGGATCACAGTGGAGCTCCATCTCCATCGGTTTTCCAGGGTTTTTCCCTAGGTTTTCCAGGGATCCTTGACCTGGATCATTTTGGGATCACAGTGGAGCTCCATCTCCATCCCTTTCCCAGGATTCTTGCCCTAAATCCTTTTGGGATGCACTTTTTGGGATCCTGGCTGTCACCAGGAGCAAACCAAACCCAATCCAACCCAATCCCCGCCAGCCTGCAGAGCTCCATATTCCCATCCCCACGGTGGGAATCATGGAAAAAGGGATGGAAAAATGCTCCTGGTGGGATTTTTGGGTCACATTTGGCAGATTTTTGGGTCACATTCGGCGGATTTTTGGGTCACGTTCAATGGATTTTTGGGTCACATTTGATGGATTTTTGGGTCACATTTGATGGATTTTTGGGTCACATTTGGCGGATTTTTGGGTCACATTCGGCCGATTTTTGGGTCACATTCGGCGGATTTTTGGGTCTCATTCGGCGGATTTTTGGGTCACATTCGATGGATTTTTGGGTCACATTCGGCGGACTTTTGGGTCACATTCGGCGGACTTTTGGGTCACATTCGGCGGACTTTTGGGTCACATTCGGCGGATTTTTGGGTCACATTTGGCGGATTTTTGGGTCACATTCGGCCGATTTTTGGGTCACATTCGGCGGATTTTTGGGTCACATTCGGCCGATTTTGGGTCACATTCGGCAGATTTTTGGGTCACATTCGGCGGAGTTTTGGGTCACATTCGGCCAATTTTTGGGCCACATTGGGCGGGTTTTTGGGTGACATTCGGCAGATTTTTGGGTCACATTCAATGGATTTTTGGGTCACATTCGGCAGATTTTTGGGTCACATTCGGCGGATTTTTGGGTCACATTCGGCGGATTTTTGAGTCACATTCAATGGATTTTTGGGCCGCATTCGATGGATTTTTGGGTCACATTCGGCCGATTTTTGGGTCACATTCAGCAGATTTTGGCCATTTCCGAGCAGCTATTTAGAAGGACAAAGCGAAATCTCTGCTTTCTCCCGGCCAGGAAACCCAAACCCCATCCCTCCTCGGGAGCAGCTCCAGCAGCTGAGGCTGGGATTGTTCTCCCGACAGAACCATTCCTGGCAGATTCCCAGCAGGAAGCGCCGAGCGGCAGGAAACGCGCGGGGCGAGAGGCCAGGAAGCTCCTCCAGCTGCTCCGGGGCTCTTTTTTTGGGCTGAAAAGATCCAATTCTTGGCAGGGAGAGTCCCTGCAGCTGGGAGAGGCCGTGCTGAGCATCCCTGATCCCCGGGAGGGTGGGGATGGAATTCCTTCCCGGGATGGATGGAGCAGCGCTGAGCTGGCATTGCTCATCCCCCAGGAGTCATTCCAGCTCCTCATCCCGCCCGTGGAATTCCCAGGAAATGCAGAATTTCATCTCTGACGTGGCAGTGGGAAGGTTGAAATTTGGGAACGGAGCTGGAACAGTAAAATGTGTGATTCCCTGTGATTTTTCCAGGGAAAAGCAGGATCAGAGAGGAGGAAAATGAGATTTTGAGTCCCCAGAACTCAGAGATTCTGGAAATCAGGTGTTGGTCAGAAGGAAAAATCCATCCTCATCCCAATTGTGGAATTCCCAGGGTTTTGCCTTTTTCTCTGACACAGCAGTGGGAGGATTTCAATGTGGGAATGGAGCTGGAACAGTAAAAGTTTGTGATTCCCTGTGATTTTTCCAGGGAAAAGCAGGATCTGGGAGCAGGAAAATGAGATTTTGAGTCCCCAGAACTCAGAGATTCTGGAAATCAGGTGTTGGTGAGAAGGAGAAATCCATCCTCATCCCGATTGTGGAATTCCCAGGGGATTGCCTTTCATCCCTGGCATGGCAGTGGGAGGATTTGAATTTGGGAACGGAGATGGAACAGTAAAAGTTTGTGATTTCCCATGATTTTTCCAGGGAAAAGCAGGAGCAGGGAGCAGGAAAAGGAGATTTTGAGTCTCCAGAACTCAGAGATTCTGGAAATCAGATGTTGGTCAGAAGGAGAAATCCATCCTCATCCCAACTGTGTAATTCCCAGGGTTTTGCCTTTTTCTCTGACACAGCAGTGGGAGGATTTCAATGTGGGAATGGAGCTGGAACAGTAAAAGTTTGTGATTCCCTGTGATTTTTCCAGGGAAAAGCAGGATCAGAGAGAAGGAAAATGAGATTTTGAGTCCCCAGAACTCAGAAATTCTGGAAATCAGATGTTGGTCAGAAAGGAAAATCCATCCTCATCCCAACTGTGGAATTCCCAGGGTTTTGCCTTTTTCTCTGATACAGCAGTGGGAGGATTTAAATTTGGGATCAGAACTGCCACAATCATGGTTTGTGATTCCTGCAGGGAAAAGTAGGATCAGGGAGCAGGAAAAGGACATTTTGAGCCCCAAAATGCAGAGATGGGTGGGAAATCAGGTGTTCAGGCAATCAGGGAAATCAGGAAACCAGCAGGATGAGGTGTGGGGGAAATTCAGTATTGGGGAAATTGAATATTTGGGGTTTTTTTGCCTTCCCTCCCAGTCAATCCCAAATGGATTTGAGGCTGCACTGCCCCACTCAGCTTCAGAATTCACCTTCCCAAAGACTTCCCTTGCCATAAAATTGTACCTGGATAATTTATTTTATATTGGATAAATATATATATAATATATAACTATTTATATTGGATAAATAGAAATAAATCCACCTTTGCTTCCTGCTGGTTTAGGTTTTTTCCCCCTGGTTTTTAGGGTGGTGGATTTGGGTTTTTCCTCCCTCCCAGGCAAATCGATCCCTGGGATTGCTGTCCTCGATTTAAAGCACTCTGAAATCTTTTCTGTCAAATTTCCATCAGCAGCCCAAATAGAAAATTCAAACTTCCTCTCAGCCCCAGCCTGTTGTGTTCACCCCAAAAATATCTCCCTCCTCTGCAGATCCCAAATTTATCCTCTCCTCTCCACGATAAAAATGAGGAGCAATTTAATTTATTTTTTAATAAAAATTTAAAAAAAAAAATTATTTTTAATTTTATTTTTTAATTTTATTTATTTTATACTAAATATCTCCCCACCACCTCCTGGCAGGAAATCGACAATGGCAGCTCCTGCTTTCCCGGGAAGAAAACCATCCCCAGAAAAACGAAAAAAAACCCCAGAAAAACAAAAAAAACCCCAGAAATATCCATTTTTTGAAGTCCTTTTTAATTTCCTTCTATCGGTGGCGCGGGCAAACCGAGCGGAAAAATCAGCTGTGGCAGCAATGGGTGAAAACACACAGAACTGAGGACAAAAATAGCTGGGAGAGGGGGGAAAAAACCTGGAAAAAATCCTCTGGAATGATTCCTTTTCTCTCCAGCAGCTTTGCCCCCGGCGCTGCAGATGGGAGGTGGAGGGTGGGAGAGCTGCGATATTCCCTGAAAATCTCCTTTTTTCGGCTCTGCTTGCCCAGGGCTGCTGGTGGCAGAGCCATGGTGGCCAAAGCTCTGGGCAAGGAGCCGGCTGGGCTCGGCCTGGGAGAGCTGGGATGACTTTTCCAGGCATTTCTGGGGAGTTCAGGGCTTTGCTGGGAGGGAAAAGAAGGGATTTCCCAGGGATTGGTTTTCCAGGGAGTTTAGGGCTCTGCTGGATGGAAAAAGAGGGAATTTCCCAAGGATTCATTTCCCAGGGATTCCTTTTCCAGGGAGTTTGCTCTCTTGGAAAGAAAAAGAAGGGATAACCCAAGGATTTATTTCCCAAGGATTCATTTCCCAGGGATTAATTTTCCAGGGAGTTCAGGGATCTCCTGGAAGGAAAAGGAAAGGATTCGTTTCCCAAGGATTGGTTTTTCAGGGAGTTCAGGGCTCTGCTGGAAGGAAAAGGAAGGAATTTCCCAAGGATTCATTTCCCAAGGATTCATTTCCCAAGGATTCATTTTCCAGGGATTTCTGGGGAGTTTAGGGCTTTCCTGGAAGGAAAAAGAAGGGATTTCCCAGGGATTAATTTTCCAGGGAGTTTAGGGCTCTGCTGGAAGGAAAAGGAAGGAATTTTCCAGCGATTCATTTCCCAGGGATGGAATTTTTAGGGATTTCCTGGGAGTTCAGGACTCTGCTGGATGGAAAAGGAAAGGATTCATTTCCCAAGGATTCATTTCCCAGGGAGTCATTTTCCAGGGATTTTCGGGCAGTTCAGGGCTTTCCTGGGAGGAAAAAGAAGGGATTTCCCAGGGATTGATTTTCCAGGGAGTTCAGAGCTCTGCTGGAAGGAAAAGGAAAGGATTCATTTCCCAGGGATTGGTTTTCCAGGGATTCGTTTTCCAGAGATTTCCTGGGAGTTCAGGACTCTGCTGGATGGAAAAGGAAGGAATTTTCCAGGGATTCATTTTCCAGGGATTCGTTTCCCAGGGATTCGTTTCCCAGGGATTCATTTTCCAGGGATTCATTTTCCAGGGAGTTCAGAGCTCTGCTGGAAGGAAAAGGAAAGGATTCATTTCCCAAGGATTCATTTCCCAGGGATTCCTTTTCCAGGGATTTCTGGGCAGTTCAGGGCTTTCCTGGAAGGAAAACGAAGGAATTTCCCACGGATTGGTTTTCCAGGGAGTTTAGGGCTCTGCTGGATGGAAAAGGAAGGAATTTCCCAGGGATTTGTTTTCCAGGGATTTGTTTTCCAGGGAGTTCAGGGATCTCCTGGAAGGAAAAAGAAAGGATTCATGTCCCAGGGATTTATTTCCCAAGGATTCATTTCCCAGGGATGCATTTTCTAGGGATTTCCAGGGAGTTTAGGGCTCTGCTGGATGGAAAAAGAGGGAATTTCCCAGGAATTCATTTTCCAGGAGCTCTGAGCCTCTTCCCGAGGGATCCAGCCCTGGCATTGCACAGAAAACTCCAGAAAACTCTGGAAAACTCCGTCAGGAAACATCCCAGTGGGAATACCAAATCCACCCTCCTGCTCTCCTCCCACCCCTCTGCTCCTCCTCACCACCTCCCAGCCTCTCCCCAGTCAGCAGAGCCATCACCTGATGATTCCTCCTTGCTAATTAATGATTTCTAATAGCCAATTAATGATTTCTCATCACTAATTAACGATTTATCCTTGATTTCCCTGCAGGGCGACCATCGATGAGGTGGAGACAGATGTGGTGGAGATCGAGGCGAAGCTCGACAAGGTGAGGGCATTTGGGCTCTGGGGTGAGTCCTGGGCAGGGTGAGGTCACTGCCAGTGTCCCCTGGAGCCTGGGGACATAAACTGGTGTGTGGCACTCGAGCCTTGTCCCTCTGAGTGTCCCCTGGAACATTAAATTGGTGTGTGGCACTCCAAATTTGTCCCTCCAAGTGTCCCTTGGAATCAATCCCTTGTCCAGCTGTGGAATTGATGTTTGTCACTCCAGCCTTGTCCCTCCAAGTGTCCCCTGGATCCTGAGCTCGTTAAATTGGTGTTTGGAACTTCAGACTTGTCCCTGTGAGTGTCACCTGGAATCTTAGCCCTTGTCCAGCTGTTGAACTGATTTTTGTCACTCCAGCCTTGTCCCTCCGAGTGTCCCCTGCATCCCAATCCCATGTCCAGCTGTGGAATTGATGTTTGTCACTCCAGGCTTGTCCCTCCAGGTCACCCCTGGAATCTTAGCTCATTAAATTGATGTTTGACACTCCAGCCTTGTCCCTCTGAGTGTCCCCTGGATCCTGAGCCCCTGTCCAGCTGTTAAACTGATGTTTGACACTCCAGCCTTGTCCCTCTGAGTGTCCCCTGGATCCTGAGCCCCTGTCCTGATGTGGAATTGCTGTTTGGCACTCCAGCCTTGTCCTTCCAGGTCTTGAGCTCATTAAATTGGTGTTTGACACTCCAGGTTTGTCCCTCCAAGTGTCCCCTGGAATCAGATCTCTGGTCCAGCTGTGGAATTGCTGTTTGGCACTCCAAGCTTGTCCTTCCAAGTGTCCCCTGGATCCTGAGCCCATTGAATTGGTGTTTGGAACTCCAGCCTTGTCCCTTTGAGTGTCCCCTGGAATCAGTGCCTTGTCCAGCTGTTGAATTGATTTTTGTAACTCCAGGCTTGTCCCTCCAGGTCACCTCTGGAATCTGAGCTCTTTCCAGCTGTGGAATTGGTGTTTGGCACTCCAGCCTTGTCCCTCCGAGTGTCCCCTGCATCCCGAGCTCATTAAATTGCATTTTGTCACTCCAGGTTCTGCTGGTGACAATCCCCCTCCTGGTTCTGCTCCTGCTCCAGGGGGTGACACCACCTGGGGATGTCCCTTCAGCGCTGGCTGTCCCCTCCCCACCCTGCCTGTGACACTGGGTGGGGCAGGAGGTGTTTGATGTCCTCTCAGCCACCCAAAAGCCACATCCCAGCTGCTGGAATTCACATTTTTATCACTGTAATTCAAATTTTTGTCACTGGAATCCACATTTTTGTCACTGGAATTCACTTTTTTGTCACTGGAGTCCACATTTTTGACACCGGAATTCACATTTGTGTCACCAGAATTCCCATTTTTGTCACCAGAATTCCCATTTTTGTCACCAGAATTCCCCATTTTTGTCACTAAAAATGCCTCTCAGGCCCAGTTTGGCCATCCCACCCCCAGCCTGGCCACTCTTTTCGCCCAATTTGGACCTCAATTTCTGCCTCAAATTGTCTTTCCCACCCCCAGTGAGGCACTGCTGCTGTTCCTAAACAAAAATAGAAGCAAAGCAGAGCAGCCAGAGGAGCTGCTGGTTTTTTATTCCGCAGCCAGGCAGGATAAAATCAGAGTCTGCTGGAGAAAGGAGCCCCAGGCAGAGCTGTGTCCTACAAAAATCTGTTTATTCACCGCCCTGTGCCAGGCTTTGGCTGCTGGTGCCACTGGGGGAGCTGGGAAGGATTGAAATATTGCAATTTTTTTGCCTCTAGAGACAGAGCAGGGGTGAAAAAGCTGTGCAGGGAGATGATTTTGGGGTGAAAAATCTCTGATTCTGGTCCAGAGCTCTGCAGGGAGATGGTTTTGGGGTGAAAAAGCCTTGATTTTAGCTCTGAGCCCTGCAGGGAGCTGATTTTGGGGTGAAAAATCTCTGATTCGGCCCCAGAGTCCTTCAGGAAGGAGATTTTGGGGTGAAAAATCTCTGATTTTGGCTCTGAGCCCTGCAGGGAGGTGATTTGGGGTGAAAAAGCCCTGATTTTGGCTCTGAGCCCTGCAGAGAGATGATTTGGGGTGAAAATCTCTGATTTTGGCTCTGAGCCCTGCAGAGAGGAGATTTTGGGGTGAAAAATCTCTGATTTTGGCTCTGATCCCTGCAGGGAGATGATTTGGGGTGAAAAATCTCTGATTTTGGCTCTGAGCCCTGCAGGGAGGAGCTTTTGGTCTGATTCTGCCCCAGATCTCTGCAGGGAACTGATTTTGGGGTGAAAAAGCTCTGATTTTGGTCCAGCGGGAATGGGAAGGCGCCTGTCCCAAAGCTCTGCGTTGGAGTGGGACAATCCCAGCCTGGTGTAACCCCAGTGTAACCCTGGCATAACCCTGGTGTAACCTGGTGTCATCCTAGTGTAACCGTGGTGTAACTGTGGTGTAACCTGGTGTAACCCCGGTGTAACTGTGGGGTACACAGGGTTTTACAAGTAACCCTGGTGTAACCCTGGCAGAACCTGGTGTAACCCTGGCGTAACTCTGGTGTAACCTGGTATAACCCTGATATAACCCCAGTGTAACCCTGGCATAACCTGATGTAACCCTGGTGTAACCCTGGCGTACCCTGGTGTAATCCTGGTGTAACCCCAGTGTAACCCTGGTGTAACCTTGGCATAACCCTGGCATAGCCTGATGTAACCCTGGTGTACCCTGGTGTAACCACAGTGTAATCCTGGTGTAACCCTGGCGTAACCTGGTGTAACCCCAGTGTAACCCTGGCATAACCTGGTGTAACCCTGGTGTACACAGGGTTTTACAAGTAACCATGGTGTAACCCTGGCATAACCTGGTGTAATCCTGGTGCAACCCTGGCGTAACCTGGTGTAACCTGGTGTAATCCTGGCGTAACCCTGGCGTAATCCTGGCATAACCTGGTGTAACCCTGGTGTACACAGGGTTTTACAAGTAACCATGGTGTAACCCTGGCGTAACCTGGTATAACCTGGTGAAACCTGGTGTAATCCTGGTGTAACCACGGCGTAACCTGGTGTAACCCCGTAGTAAGCCCGTAGTAAGCGGTGCTGTCCCCGCAGCTGGTGAAGCTGTGCAGCGGGGTGATCGAGGCGGGCAAGGTGTACATCACCACCAACAAACACTTCGTCAGCGGCGTGCGCGACCTGTCCCAGCAGTGCAGGAAGGATGAGATGATCTCGGTGAGTCTGGGGTGGCAGTTGGGGATCCCTGGGGCTGGGGGTGCTGAGAGGGATCTTTGGGGGCTGCTGGGATCTTTGGGGGTGCTGGATGATTGGGGCTGCTGAGATCTCTGGTTCTGAGACCCCTGGGGCTGCTGAGATATTTGGGGTTGCTGAGATCTTTGGGGCTGCTGAGATCTTTGGGGCTGCAGAGATCCTGGGGGTGCTGAGACCCCTGGGGGGCTGATGAGACCCCTGGGGCTGCTGAGATCTCTGGGGCTGCTGAGATCTTTGGGGCTGCTGTGATCTCTGGGGCTGCTGGATGATTGGGGCTGCTGTGATCTCTGGGGCTGCTGAGATCTTTGGGGCTGCTGAGATATTTGGGGTTGCTGGGATCCTTGGGGCTGCTGAGATCTCTAGGGGCTGCTGGGATCTCTAGGGGCTGCTGGGATCTCTAGGGGCTGCTGGGATCTCTAGGGGCTGCTGGGATCTCTGGGGCTGCTGAGATCTTTGGGGGCTGCTGAGATCTTTGGGGGCTGCTGGGATCTCTGGTTCTGAGCATAAATCCCCGGATCCAACCAGAGCATTCCTGGTTCTGGCTCAGGGAGCACCAGGGGCTGCTCAGATCCCTGGTGCTGGTTCTGCTCAGATCCGTGGATTCGGCACCTAAAATCCCATTTTCCAATTTCCCAATGGCTCCAAACCCTCCCTGCCAGCAGCAGGAACTCCTCAGAGGCTCAGGGAGTGTCTCCATCCTCCCCTGACCCCTGGGAACGAGGAGCAGCAGCTGCTTCCCCCCACTGCCAGTCCTCTTCACTTTTTGGTTTTGTTTCTCAGGAATGCCTGGACAAGTTCGGGGACAGCCTGCAGGAGATGATCAATTATCACATGGTAAGGTGCTGCAGGAAATGAAATTATTAATTATCACATGGTAAGGTGCTGCAGGAATTGATCAATTACCAATTATCACATGGTAAGTTGCTGCAGGAAATGAAATGATCAATTATCAATCACATGGTAAGGTGCTGCAGGAAATGAAGTGATCAATTATCAATTGTCAATCCATGGTAAGGTGCTGCAGGAATTGAAATGATCAATTATCAATCCATGGTAAGGTGCTGCAGGAATTGATCAATTATCAATTATCACAGGGTAAGGTGCTGCAGGAAATGAAGTGATCAATTATCAATCCATGGTAAGGTGCTGCAGGAATTGATCAATTATCAATTATCACATGGTAAGGTGCTGCAGGAAATGAAATGATCAATTATCAATCCATGGTAAGGTGCTGCAGGAAATGATCAATTATCAATTATCAATCACATGGTAAGGTGCTGCAGGAAATGAAGTGATCAATTATCAATTATCAATCCATGGCAAGGTGCTGCAGGAATTGATCAATTACCAATTCTCAATCACATGGTAAAGTGCTGCAGGAAATTATTGATTATCACATGGTAAGGTGCTGCAGGAAATGAAGTGATCAATTATCAATCCATGGTAAGGTGCTGCAGCAATTGATCAATTATCAATTATTGATCAGGTCCTGCTTCCCCCTGTCCCTCTGGGGTGGCACTGGCTGCTGCTTCCTGGGTCCTGGCAGGGTGAGAAAACTTCTTCAGAAAGGGAGAATTCACCCAGAATTCTCTGTTTTAATTTATTTTTGGCAGCTGAGGGGTTTGTGGTGAGAGTCCTGGAAGGGCGAGAAAACATTTTCAGAAACCTCTTTTTTTCTAATAAAGAAAAAACTATATTATATATATTTATATATATATATATATATATATACTATATATATCTATATTATCTATTATATATTTTCTATTATCTATTATATGTATTATGTCTATTATATATATTATATTTATATATATTATATATTATATATATTATATATATTATATATTATATATTATATATTATATATATTATATATATTATATATATTATATATTTTATATATATATATATATATATAATATATTAAAAAGAGTACAGAAAATACATCAAAAGGCGTATAAAACACCGAAAAAGGTGTCTAAAAAGAACAGGCAGACACTCCTCAGGCATCCCTAGGATATGGAAATCCCTGGAATTGCAGCAGCTGCAATAGCAAATCTGCCCTGACCCAGCTGTGCCTCCAGAATTAACCTCCAGGAGGTGAATTAACCTCCAGAATTAACCTCCAGGAGGTGAATTCACCTCCAGGAGAAGCTGCACTCAGTCCTGACTGGAATTTTGTGGTGGAAAAGATTTTTTTCCAGGGAAAATGATGAAGGGCTGTGTGTGGGCTGGGAGTGTTTGGGGGCGAGGAGTGAGGAGAATAAATAGGAGTGAAAAATCCGTGTGAAGAAATCTGAGGGAAGGTGGGTTTGGGTCACAGCAGGGGGAGGAAAATCTGGATTTTCACCTCCCTACACCAGGATATTTCTCCCCAGTATGTTTTATATTTTATCCCATTTTGGGTGCTATTCCATCACTCCCTAACTACCAGGAGGCTTTTCCAGCTGGAACTTTGCTCCAGGGCTTGACATCTCCTCCTCCTCATCCTCCTAAATGCAAATAAATCCCACTCCTGGAAAATTCCCTCTATTTGAGAACCTGTGGAAACATCTCCACACCTCTCAATATTTCTAGCTAGTTTTTTAAATTTAAATTCTTTAAAATTTCATATTTTATCCCATTTTTGGTGCTATTCCATCACTCCCTACCTACCAGGAGGCTTTTCCAGCTGGAACTTTGCTCCAGGGCTTGACATCTCCTCCTCCTCCTTCTCCTCTTTCTCCTCCTCCGAAATGAAAATAAAACTCCACTCCTGGAAAATTCCCTCTACCTGAGAACCTGTGGAAACCCCTCCACACCCCTGAATATTTCTATCCAGCCAGTTTTATATTTTATCCCAATTTTCGGTGCTATTCCATCACTTCCCCAGCTGCCAGGAGGCTTTTCCTGGGCGCGGCCGGAGCTGATGCTCAGCATCTGGAGTTGCCCTGCCCTGAGCGAGCCACGAGCCGTGGCAGGGAGCAGAATTCCCGGGATTCCAGCAGAATTCCCGGGATTCCAGTAGAATTCCCGGGATTCCAGCTGCTCCGGGAGCCATGAAGCTGTACGGGGTGGCGCAGGAGCTGGAGTGGCAGCAGCTGGAATTTTGCTCCAGGGCTTGGCGTCTCCTTTTCCTTATCTTCTCCTTCTGTTGTTCTCCTTTTCCTCCTTTTCCTCCTTTTTCTCCTCCTCCTCTCCTTCTCCTTCTCCTTCTCCTCTCCTTCTCCTTTTCCTTTTCCTTCTCCTTCTCCTTCTCCTCCTCCTCCTCCTCCTCCTTTTCCTCCTTTTCCTCCCTTCCTCCTCCTCCTTTTCCTCCTTTTCCTCCTTTTCCTCCTCTTCCTCCTCCTTCTCCTTCTCCTCCTCTTCCTCCTCCTTCTCCTCCTCCTCCTCGTTTCCCTGCAGGTTTTCCTGTCAGCCCCAAATCCATGTTGTTTCCTCCTCTGGAATGTGGCAGAAGAACACGCTGAGCTCGAGAATTCCCATTTTTTTTAAATTTTTTTTATTATTTTATTTTAATGTACAGAGGGAAATAAACCCCAAAGGCACCTGAGAGGGCAGAGCTGGAATTGGTGTCCTCAACCTTTTTTTTCTCATCCTTTTCTGCCTTCTCTCCATTCTGAAACATCCAAGTGTAAACATCAAAGTATAAACATTCCCACTTTATTTTCCCTTTTTTTTCCCTTCTTTATCAGCCTCCCTGAAACTCAAAGCAGAGCAAATCTGAGGGAAACTCTGAGGGGAAATCCCTCAGAAATCCCACTTTTCCCTGGGTTTTCCCAGCCTGATGGATGCAGGTAAAGAGAGGAACAAAATCTTCCCCCAGATAAAGGAGATGAAGTTCTGGAGATATTCCTGATAATTATTGGATAATTATTTTGGGATGGACAGCAGAGTTGTTCCTCCTTCACCGAGCTCAGAGCTGAGGCTCCAGTGCCCTCCGCCGGCAAAACCGGGAATTGGGGTGGGGTTGGAGTTCTGGATGAGGAATTTGGGGTTTGATTGACAATTCTGAATGAGGAATTTGGGGTTTGATTGGCACTTCTGAATGAGGAATTTGGGGTTTGATTGACACTTCCGAATGAGGAATTTGGGTGGGGTTGGAATTCCGGATGAGGAATTTGGGGTTTGATTGACACTTCTGAATGAGGAATTTGGGGTTTGATTGACACTTCTGAATGAGGAATTCAGGATGGGATTGGAATTCCGAATGAGGAATTTGGGGTTTGATTGACGTTTTGGGGTTGGGGTGGTTGTTTGGGTTGGGGTGGGATAGGCAATTCCGAATGAGGAATTTGGGGTGGGATTGGAATTCCGAATGAGGAATTTGGGGTTTGATTGACACTTCTGAATGAGGAATTTGGGATGGATGGGATTGACAGTTCCAAATGAGGAATTTGGGGTTTGATTGACGTTTCTGAACGAGGAATTCGGGGTGGAATTGACACTTTCAGATGAGGAATTTGGGATGGGATAGGCAATTCCAAATGAGGAATTCGGGGTGGGATTGGAATTCCGAATGAGGAATTTGGGGTTTGATTGACACTTCTGAATGAGGAATTTGGGATGGGATGGGATGGAATTGGCACTTCCAATCAAGGAATTCGGGGTTTGATTGACACTTCCAAACAAGGAATTCGGGGTGGGATTGGAATTCCGGATGAGGAATTTGGGGTTTGATTGACATTTCTGAATGAGGAATTTGGGATCAACAGGAACTGACACTTCCAAACAGGGAATTCAGGATGGGATTGGAATTCTGAATGAGGAATTTGGGGTTTGACTGACACTGCTAAAGGAGGAATTCGGGATGGGATTGGCACTTCCAGATGAGGAATTTCGGGTTTGATTGACACTTCCAAACAATTTGGAATTTGGGGTGGGATTGGCACTTCCAAATGATAAAATTTGGGATCAACAGGACCTGACACTTCCAAACAAGGAATTCAGGGTGGGATTGGCACTTTCAAACCCAGAATTCGGGATGGGATGGACAATTCCAAATGAGGAATTCGGGGTTTGATTGACACTTCTGAATGAGGAATTCAGGATGGGATTGACAGTTCCAAACAAGGAATTTGGGGTAGAATTGGCACTTTCAAACCCAGAATTCGGGATGGGATGGACAATTCCAAATGAGGAATTCGGGGTTTGATTGACACTTCTGAATGAGGAATTCAGGAAGGGATTGACAGTTCCAAAGGAGGAATTCGAGTCTCAGAATCAACACCTCAAAACAGGGATGGAAAGGGAATTTCTCCCCCAAACTCTCCCTGGGGATCTGCCATGGTGTCTCTGCGAGGTGCAGAGCAGATGTGGAATTTTGTAGGAATTCTGCACACGGGAAAGCTGCAGCTCTGGAAAAAGTTGTTATTTATTAGATCAGGCACTAAATTTTTTCATAAAATTTAAGTTTTTTTCATAAAAACCCACGAAGGATTTTTATGAGTTCCCCACTCTGAGGCTCCTCAAGAGATGCTCCTGGATTCCCTCACTCCTCAATATTTCTGTGCTGAAAAATAATATTTTTTCCCCTCTTTCCTCGCAGATCCTGTTTGACCAAGCCCAGAGGTCAGTCCGGCAGCAGCTGCACAACTTTGTCAAAGAGTGAGTAATTCCCTTTTCCCTCTGGTTTTCAGCTCCCAGTCCGGGTGGGTTGGGAGGAGAAACCCACTGGTTTTTGGGATTTTCTGAGTTCCTGGTTAAACTGGGAATGAGGCATCATCCCAAATTCCATCTGCAGGGATGATCTGCCAGGATGAGCATCCCAAAATTCAGACTCCTGTAGGATTGATCCTAAAGGAAGAACATCCCAGAATTCAGATTCCTGTAGGGCTGATCCTAAAAGAAGAACATCCCAAATTCCATCTGTAGGGCTGATCCCCCAGAACATCCCAAAATTCAGATCCCTGCAGGGCTGATTCTTCAGGAAAAGCAGATCCCTGAATTCCTGTTCCTTCAGGGCAGCTCTGCCTCTATCCCAAATTTTTCTGCTTGGGAAGGTTTTAGGAGCCCAAATTTTGCTGAACAGGAGAAGTTTAGAAGCCCAAATTTTGGTGCCCAGGAAGGTTTTAGGAGCCCAAATTTTGCTGAACAGGAGAATTTTAGGAGCCCAAATTTTTCTGCCTGGGAGGGTTTTATGAGCCCAAATTTTGGTGCCCCGGAGGGTTTTAGGTGCCCAAATCTGAAATAGCTCTGAAATAGTTTGAAAATCGCTTTCCAACCCCAACTTCCTCATCAAACCCCAATTTTCCCAATCCAACCCCAAATTCCCCATCCAACTCCAATTTTCCTGGTGCAACCCCAATTCCCCAATTTCCCTATCCAACCCAAATTTCCCATTTTTCCCAATACAACCCCAATTTCCCAATTTTCTCAATCCAACCCCAACTTCCCAATTTCCCAATCCAACCCCAACTTCCCTATCCACCCCCAAATTTCCCAATCCAACCCCAATTTCCCAATTTCCCCATCCCACCCCAATTTCCCAATTTTCCCAAACCAACCCCAATTTCCCATTTTTCCCACTCCAACCTTAATTCCCCAATTTTCCCAATCCAACCCCAATTTCCCAATCCAACCCCATTTCCCCAACTTCCCAAACCAACCCCAATTTCCCAATTTCCCGAATCCAACTCCAATGTCCCATTTTTCCCACTCCAACCCCATTTCCCAATTTTCCCATCCAACCCCAATTTCCCAATTTCCCCATTTCCCAACTTCCCACTCCACCCCATTCCCCAATTTCCCCATCCAACCCCAACTTCCCAATCCAACCCCGATTTCCCAATGTCCCAATCCAATCCCAATTTCCCCATCCAACCCCATTCCCCAAATTTCCCAATCCAACCCTGATTGCCCAATTTCCCACTCCAACCCCATTCCCCATTTTTCCCAATCCAACCCCAATTTCCCAATCCAACCCCAACTTCTTCCCAACTTCCCAACTTCCCACTCCAACCCCATTTCCCCAATTTCACCACTCCACCCCATCCCCATTTTTCCCAATCCAACCCCGATTTTCTAATTTTCCGAATCCAATCCCAATTTCCCAATCCAACCCCGATTTCCCAACTTCCCACTCCAACCCCATTTCCCAACTTCCCACTCCAACCCCATTTCCCCAATTTCACCAATTTCACCACTTCACCCCATTCCCCAATTTCCCCATCCAACCCCATTCCCCATTTTTCCCAATCCAACCCCAATTTCCCATTTTTCCCACTCCAACCCCAATTTTCCCACTCCAACCCCAATTTCCTATTTTTCCCAATCCCAACTTCCCAATTTTCCCAATCCAACCTGATTCCCCAATTTCCCAATCCAACCCCAATTTCCCATTTTTCCCAACCCCAACTTCCCACTCCAACCCCAATTTCCCACTCCAACCCCATTTCCCATTTTTCCCCATCCAACCCCAATTTCCCAATTTTCCCACTCCAACCCCAATTTCCCAATTTCCCCATTTCCCAATTTCCCCATCCAACCCCAATTTCCCCATTTCCCAATTTTCCCATCCAACCCCCATTTCCCCATTTCCCAATTTCCCCAATTTCCCACTCCACCCCATTCCCCAAATTCCCAATCCAACCCCAATTTCCCCATTTCCCAATTTCCCCATCCAACCCCAATTTCCCATTTTTCCCATCCAACCCCAATTTCCCCATTTCCCAATTTCCCCATCCAACCCCAATTTCCCATTTTTCCCATCCAACCCCAATTTCCCAATCCAACCCCAATTTCCCCAATTTCCCAATTTCCCAATTTCCCCATCCAACCCCAATTTCCCATTTTCCCCATCCAACCCCAATTTCCCCATTTCCCAATTTCCCCAATTTCCCACCCTCTCCCCAGGGACGTGCGTAAGTTCAAGGAGACCAAGAAGCAGTTTGACAAGGTGCGCGAGGACATGGAGCTGGCGCTGGTGAAGAACGCGCAGGCGCCGCGCCACAAGCCCCACGAGGTGGAGGAAGCCTCGGGGACGCTGAGCATCACCAGGAAGTGCTTCCGGCACCTCGCCCTCGACTACGTGCTGCAGGTGGGGTGACAAATCCATCCTGGAGATGGGGTTTTGGCCCCAAAAATGGTGGGGGTTTGGGGAAAATGCACCTGCGCCTGAGAAGGGAAATATTCTTTGTTTTGTCTTGAAATGTTATTATTTTGTCTCAAAAATTTCGTTATTTTATCTTGAAATGGCCATTATTTTGTCTCAAATATTTCGTTATTTTATCTTGAAATAGTCATTATTTTGTCTCAAAAATTTCGTTATTTTATCTTGAAATGGTCATTATTTTATCTCAAAAATTTCGTTATTTTATCTTGAAATGGTCATTATTTTATCTAAAAAATTTCGTTATTTTATCTCGAAATTTTCATTATTTTACCTCAAAATATTCATTGTTTTTTCTGAAAAAATTCATTATTTCTAAATATTCATTATTTTACATTGAAATGTTCATTCTTTTATCTCAAAATATTCATTATTTTATCTCGAAATACTCATTATTTTATCTCAAAAAATTCATTCTTTTATCTCAAAATAGTCATTATTTTATCTCGAAATACTCATTATTTTATCTCAAAAAATGCATGATTTTATCTTGAAATAGTCATTATTTTGTTTTGAAATATTCATTATTTTTTCTCAACAAATTCATTATTTTATCTCGAAATACTCATTATTTTATCTTGAAAAATTCATTATTTTATCTCGAAATATTCATTGTTTTTTCTCAAAAAATTCATTGTTTCTAAATATTCATTATTTTATATTGAAATGTTCGTTCTTTTATCTCAAAATATTCATTATTTTATCTCGAAATACTCATTAGTTTATCTCAAAATATTCATTGTTTTTTCTCCAAAATTCATTGTTTCTAAATATGCATTATTTTATATTGAAATGTTCATTCTTTTATCTCAAAATATTCATTATTTTATCTCGAAATACTCATTATTTTATCTCAAAAAATTCATGATTTTATCTCAAAATATTCATTGTTTTTTCTCAACAAATTCATTATTTTATCTCGAAAATTTCGTTATTTTATCTTGAAATATTCATTATTTTATCTCGAAAATTTTGTTATTTTATCTTGAAATATTCATTATTTTATCTCAAAATATTCATGATTTTGTTTTGAAATATTCATTATTTTATCTCGACAAATTCATTATTTTATCTCGAAATTTTTGTTATTTTATCTTGAAAAATTCATTCTTTTATCTCAAAAAAATCATTATTTTATCTCAAAATATTCATTATTTTATCTCATAATATTCATTATTTTATCTTGAAAAATTTCCTTATTTTATCTCAAAATATTCATTATTTTATCTCAAAAAATTCGTTCTATTATCTCAAAATATTAATTATTTTATCTCGAAATATTCATTCCTTTATCTCGAAAATTCATTATTTTATCTCGAAATATTCATTCTTTTATCTCAAAAAATTAATTATTTTATCTCAGCAAGAGACATGAATACGCATTTCTATTTATTTCAGCAAGAGAAATAATGAAAAATTCTCTTTATCTCAGCAAGAGAAATGAAGAAAAATTCTCTTTATCTCAGCAAGAGAAATGAAGAAAAAATTCTGTTTATTTCAGCATGAGAAATGTATTTCAGTTAGAGAAATCCTAGCACCTTAAATCCATCAGCTTTGAGATGTTCAGGTGTGAATTTATCCAAAATTTGGTGTTTAACTGAAATTTCATAGTGAGGGAGGAGATTTCTTTTATCCTTTTATTCTGGAAATTTGGGACCTGCTGGGGGAAAAACGCTGAGCTTATTCCACCTTTTTATCCCAAAAAACTGCCTTTCCAGGTCCTTTCCCTCTGGAATTATTTGGGAATTATTTGTGGTTAATTCCTGGGAATTAATTAATTTCCCAGCGAATTTGGGAGATTTCCAGGATTATTTCCAGGATTATTTCCAGGATTATTTCCCGGATTATTTCCAATTTCTCGATTTCCCCCCCAGATCAATGTGCTGCAGGCCAAGAAGAAATTCGAGATCCTCGATGCGGTGAGAGCGCTGGGGGTGCCTGGAGAGCTGGGGTGGATCGTTAATTAACTAATTAATTAATTAGTGCCAGGAGGAAATCCAGCCCTGGGTGGGAATTTTGGGGTGCAGGAGGTGCTTTGGGCAGAGGGAGGGAGGAGAAGAGGGATGAGTGGCTTTGGGGAAGTGAAATATTAGGAGTTTGATCCTTTTTTGGTGGGGGATAATTAATTAATTAATTAATTAATTAGCAGCAGGATGATCCACGGCCGGGGGGGTGAAAGAAGGAGGAAAAAAGGTGACAGAATCAGAAAAATGGATGAGAAACAGGGAAAGAAAGAGAAAGAGAGAAAAGAAAGAGAGAAAAGAAAGAGAGAAAAGAAAGAAAGAAAGAAAGAAAAAGAAAGAAAGAAAGAAAGAAAGAAAGAAAGAAAGAAAGAAAGAAAGAAAGAAAGAAAGAAAGAAAGAAAGAAAGAAAGAAAGAAAGAAAGAAAGAAGAAAAAAAAGGTGACACAATCAGAAGAATGGATGAGAAAGGGGAAGGAAGGAAGGAAGGAAGGAAGGAAGGAAGGAAGGAAGGAAGGAAGGAAGGAAGGAAGGAAGGAAGGAAGGAAGGAAGGAAGGAAGGAAGGAAGGAAGGAAGGAAACCAAGAAAAACTAAAAGAAAGGAAAAAAGAGATAAAAATGAAAGGAAAAAAATGTGACTCAATCAGAAAAAGGAAAGGAGAGGAAAGGAAAGAGGGAAGTTTCAGGGAAGTTTCAGGGAAGTTTCAGGGAAGTTTCAGGGAAGTTTCAGGGAAGTTTCAGGGAAGTTTCAGGGAAGTTTCAGGGAAGGGAAGGAAAGGGAAGGGAAGGGAAGGAAAGGGAAGGGAAGGGAAGGAAAGGAAAGGAAAGGAAAGGAAAGGAAAGGAAAGGAAAGGAAAGGAAAGGAAAGGAAAGGAAAGGAAAGGAAAGGAAAGGAAAGGAAAGGAAAGGAAAGGAAAGGAAAGGAAAGGAAAGGAAAGGAAAGAAGGAAAGAAAAGGAAAGGAAAGGAAAGGAAAGGAAGCTCTAACTCGCTGTTCCCTGCAGATGCTCTCCTTCATGCACGCGCAGTTCACCTTCTTCCAGCAGGGCTACAGCCTCCTGCACGAGCTGGACCCCTACATGAAGAAACTGGCCACCGAGGTGAGCCCGGCGTGGGGACAGCCTGGGGGTGAGGGGACAGCCTGGGGACAGCCTGGGGACAGCCTGGGGACGGCCTGGGGACAGCCTGGGGGTGAGGGGACAGCCTGGGGACAGCCTGGGGACACAGCCCTGCCTGTCCAGGGACAGCAGGCAGTGCTTGGGGAGCATCCTGGGTGTGCTGGAGCAGAGCCTGCATACCCAGACATGGCTTTTTGCCTCTTTTTTATCTCCTTTTTCCTCCTTTTTGCCTCTATTTGGGGATTTGGGATGCTGGAGGGATGGCTGCACACCCGAACAGGGTTTTTTACCTCCTTTTTGCTTCTTTTTTGCCTCCTTTTTGTATCCTTTTTCCTCCTTTTCCCCTCTTTTCCCCTCCTTTTTGGGGATTTGGGATTCTGGAAGAATGGCTGCACACCCAAACAGGGTTTTTTACCCCCTTTTTGCCCTCATTTTGCTCCTTTTTGTATTCTTTTTTCCTCCTTTTTCCCTCTTTTTGGGGATTTGGGATGCTGGATGACTGGCTGCACACCCTAACATGAACTTGCCTTCTTTTTTCTTTCTTTTTCCTCCTTTTTCCCTCTTTTTTCCTCCTTTTTGGGGATTTGGGATTCTGGAGGAATGGCTGCACACCCAGACAGGGTTTTTTTCCTCCTTTTTTCCCCTTTTTCCCCTCCTTTTGGGTATTATTTGGGATTTGGGAAGCACTGCTGTCCCCCAGCAGGGCAGCAGTGACTCCCTGCACTAATTCCTGACATTTTTCCCATGATTTTTCCCATGATTTTTCCCGTTTTTCCTGCCCAGCTGGACCAGCTGGTGATCGACTCAGCCGTGGAGAAGAGGGAGATGGAGCACAAGCATGCCCTGATCCAGCAAAGGGTGAGTCCTGCCTCCATCCTGATGGACCAAATCACGGATTTTCCCAAATTTTCCCGGATTTTCCCAAATTTTCCTGGATTTTCCCGGATTTTCCCGAATTTTCCTGGATTTTCCTGGATTTTCCCGGATTTTCCTGGATTTTCCTGGATTTTGGGGAGGGGCAGAGTCATTCCCTGGGCTCTGATTTTCCACCCTTGGCAAGGATTCCCAGCCTGAAGGTGGCAGAAACTTTATAATAATTGATAAAAATAGCTTGTTATTGATTATTTCTATTTTCATTATAATAAAGAATTGTATTTTCGTTTATTCTTTTTATAATGTGTTGATTTATTATATAATTATGTATTTAAGATAATATATATTTATAGATCTAATAATATAATATAATATAATATATAATACAATATAAGGTAACATACATATATTTAATTATATACATAATAGATTATATATTAGATTATATAGATTATATAGATTATATTATATAGATTCTATAGATTCTATAATTCTATACATCTATAGTTTATTTCACAGTTTCATTTCAATTTCTTATTTATAATTTTACTGTTTTATTGTTTATTATTATTTGACATCTGCTTTAATTTACTGTTATTAACTTATATAATTTATACTAACAATCTATTTATATTTATAATAATAATTTATTTTTCTTTCCCTCCTTCCTGGCTTGCTGCCCTGGCCCTTCAGACCCTGATGCAGGTGAGTATTCACCTTTATTCCTCAAAATATTTCCTCCCTCTGGCATTTTTATTCCTCAAAATTTGCTGCTTTGTGTTTTCACTAAAAGCAACACAAAACCTCCTTGGCCTGGCATGGTGGAATTGTCATTTTAAAGCCAGTTGTGAGTGAGTTTGGTTAATGAAAAGTGTTAAAATAGCATTTTAAAGCCCAGTTTTGAGTGAGTTTGGTTAATGAAAAGTGTTAAAATAATATTTTTAAAGCCCAGCTGTGAGTGAGTTTGGTTAGTGAAAAGCGATAACATTTTTAAAGTCCAGTTTTGAGTGAGTTTGGTTAATGAAAAGTGATAAAATAATATTTTTAAAGTCCAGTTGTGAGTGAGTTTGGTTAATGAAAGGTGTTAAAATAATACTTTTAAAGCCCAGCTGTGAGTGAGTTTGGTTTCACCTTCATTAGAAGTGTTAAAATGAGATTTTTAAGCCAGTTCTGAGTGGTTTCACCCTCATTGGAAGTGTGAAAATGAGATTTTTAAGCCCAGTTCTGAGTGGTTTCACCCTCATGAAAGGTGTTAAAATAACATTTTTAAAGTCCAGCTTTGAGTGAGTTTGGTTAACAAAACGTGTTAAAATAAGATTTTCATTCCTTGTGTGCTGAGTTGTGCCTCAGGGAGGAAATTTGGGTTAAATAATACATTTTTTGAAGTGTTTTCAGGGTGGGGAGCTGTGAGTTTGAAGGCAGGGAGGTGACAACAACGCCAGGCTGATGTTTGGGAGCTCAGAGGGTTTAGTGGATCAATATTGATCCACATCTGGATTGATATTGATCCACATCTGGATCGATATTCCCCATCGGAGTGAGCTCTGCTGCTCCCTGGGGAATGTCAGAGTCCAGGAAATGGGAATGGAGCCAGGAGGAGTGACATCCTGGGAATGGCTTGGGAATTCTTCCATGGATGGGGAATCCATTTGTGATCCCCTGGGAAAATGTGATATTCCATGGAATGGGAATGGAATAATCAGGTTTGGAAAATGAGGAGTGATGTTCCCTGGGAATGGCTTGGGAATTCTTGTATTGATGGTGAATCCATTTGTGATCCCTTGGGAAAATGTCACAATCCAGGAAATGGAAATGGAACCACATTTGAGGAGTGATGTTCCTTGGGAATGGCCTGGGAATTCTTGCATTGATTGTGAATCCATTTGTGGTCCCTTGGGAAAATGTCATATTCCATGGAATGGAATGTTTGAGGAGTGACATCCTGGGAATGGCTTGGGAATTCTTGCATGGATGAAGGGAAAATCCCTCTGAGGGAAGGGTGAATCCATCTGTGACCCCTCAGGAATGTGATATTCCATGGAATGGGAATGGAATCAGGTTTGGAAGATGAGGAGTGACATTCCCTGGGAATGGTCTGGGAATTCTTGTATGGGTGGTGAATCCATCTGTGATCCCCTGGGAAAATGTCATATTGCATGGAATGGGAGTGGAATCAAGTTTGGAAGATGAGGAGTGACATTCCCTGGGAATGGCCTGGGAATTCTTCCATGGATTAAGTGCTCTGAGGGAGGAGTGAATCAATTTATGACCTCTCAGAAATGTCATATTCCATGGAATGGGAATGGAACCAGGTTTGAGGAGTGACATCCTGGGAATGGCCTGGGAATTCTTGCATTGATTGTGAATCCATTTGAGATCCCCTGAGAAAATGTCATATTGCATGGAATGGAAATGGAATCAAGTTTGGAAGATGAGGAGTGACATTCCCTGGGAATGGCTTGGGCATTTTCCCGTTCCTCCAAGGAAAGGGTGAATCCATCTGTGACCTCTCAGGAATGTCACAATCCATGAAATGGAAATGTAACCAGGTTTGAGGAGTGACATTCCCTGGGCATGGCCTGGGAATTCTCCTGTGGATCCATCTCTGACCCCTCAGGAATGTGATATTCCATGAAATGGGGATGGAACTAGGTTGGAGAGCTGAGGGGTGACAATCCCTGGGAATATCCCGGGCATTTCCCAGTCGGTGGTGAATCCATCCTGACCCCTCAGCTCCCCCAGAGCCATGATTTCATCCAGAGAACACAAAAATCCCTCCAGGGTGGAGCTTTTCCCTTCAGCCTGCCTGCTCCAGCAGGGAATGGAGGTCCCGAGGGGAGAAAAGGGAATGAATTCCTATCAGGATCCAAACCCAGAGCTTGGGAGAGTCCTGAGCATCCTCACTGCTGGCAGGGGTGGCTCTGCTCCTGGAGCCTTCCAGGGCCAATTCCCGGCTGGAATCACTGCTGAGGGTCACAAATGGATCCTTGGATTCCCAGCTGGAATCTCTGGAATCGCTGGAATAGCTTCCCAAGGGTGGCTCCACTCCAGGGTCCTTCCAGGGCCAATTCCCGGCTGGAATCACTGCTGAGGGACCACAGATGGATCTCTGGCTCTGCTCCAGGATCTTTCCAGCTCTGATTCCAAGCTGGAATCTCTTCCCAAGGGTGGCTCCACTCTGGGATCCTTCCAGCTCCGATTCCCAGCTGGAATCACTGCTGAGGGATCACAAATGGATCCCTGGATCTGCTCCTGGGTCCTTCCAGGGCCAATTCCCGGCTGGAATCACTGCTGAGGGATCTCCAATGGATCCCTGGCTCTGCTCCAGAGTCCTTCCAGCTCCGATTCCCAGCTGCAATCGCTTCCCAAGGGATCCTTCCAGCCGCACAATCCCTGCTCTGTGGTGTCACCGAGAGCATCCCGCTGTCCCCGCGCTCTGTTCCTGCCAGCTGTATGCTAATGAGCCCGGCTCTATGCTAATTAGCGCGGCTCTAAGCTGATTGCCTCTCAATAGCAGGGCTGTTGAGCAGGTGGTCCCCGGGGGCTAGCGCGGGTCCTGCGCTCTGTGCCACGGCCAGAGCTGCCCGGAAAGGAGGGGAGAGGGGAAGAGGTTTCCAAGGAAATCCTTCCTTCCCTGGCTGCCCCCGGGGAGGGAGCTGCAGCTCCGAGAGAGAGACAGAGCGCGGAGCTGCTCCGAGAGAGAGACAGAGCGCGGAGCTGCTTCGAGAGAGAGCGAGAGAGAGAGCGCGGAGCTACTCCTGTGCGGCTCCGAGAGAGGGAGAGAGCGCGGAGCTCCTCCTGTGCATCTCTGAGAGAGACAGAGGGCGTGGAGCTGCTCCGGGAGAGAACGCGGAGCTCCTCCTGCGCCCCTCTGAGAGCGAGAGAGAACGCGGAGCTCCTCCTGCGCCCCTCTGAGAGCGAGAGAGAACGCGGAGCTCCTCCTGCGCTCTGGGAAAGGCCGCGGAGAGAGCGCGGAGCTCCTCCTGCGCTGCTCTGAGAGAGAAAGCGGAGCTGCTGCTGTGCGGCTCTGAGACAGAGAGAGGGCGCGGAGCTGCTCCATCTCTCCGGGAAAGGCCGCGGAGCTCCTCCTGTGCAGCTCCGAGATAGCGAGCAGCCGCGGAGCTGCTCCTGCTCTCCGGGAAAAGCGGCAGAGCCTCGCTCCTCGCCTCCCTCCTTCCCGAAAATGAAGATTTTCGGCAGGCTGGAATATGTCCTGGTGAGGAGGATCGCGCGGGGATGGTGGGGAGAGAGTTGTGGGGTCGTTTTTGGGGTGGGAGTCCTTTTTAGGGTGGCAGTCCTTTTTAGGGTGGCAGTCCTTTTTAGGGTCTGTCGGTGGGATTTGGCTGGTGACACCAAAGCCAGGCTGGGCTTTGTCCAGGTTTCTTCTCCCTGGGTTTGGAAAAGCTCCGGAGCGTCGGGAAAGCCGGGAAACAAAAGGGTTTGGGATTGGGGCAGAGCTCTCCTCCCAATTCCGGCTGCGATTATCCATGGAATTCACGGGAAAATCTTGGAATTTGGGCAGCGGAATAGGACATGGGTGGATTTTTAGGGATTGGGAATATTCCCCGGGGTTGTTCCGTTCGGAATCCAGCGGCGCGATTCCCGGTTCTCCCCCGGGAGAAGTTGCTTTCCGCGCTGGGATAACGGGAGGGAAAGTGGGAATGATGTCATCGTTCGATCCGGAGAGTTATTGATCAGCCGGAGGGATTTGGGGATAAAAGCCTTTGTCTGCCGAGAGGGAAAGAATTCCCTGAGCTGCTGCTGCTGAGTGGTATTGATTGAGAAGGAAATCGTGAAATAATAAATAATAAATCATCAAATAATGATGAAATAATGATAAAATAACGGGGAGGTTTGGTGGTATATATATTTTATATTTCTAAATAAATATATATTTTAAAGATCTAAACCCATCTGAACCGATATCTAAACTGATGTAGAAATATCTGATAACTAAACTGATATGGAAATATCTGAACTGAAATGATTCCCTGGTTTGGTTTGGTTTGGTTTGGGGGTGTTTTCTGTCTGCAGAAAGAATTTCTGTCTGTAAAAATCCAATAATTGAAGAGGAAATTCAGTTTTATTCAACGTTATTTCCACCCGGAATGGATAACTGAGGGAATAAAGGAATGGATAACTGAAGGAATAAAGAGATGGAAAACTCAGGGAATAAAGGGATGGAAAATTGAGGGAATAAAAAATGGAAAACTGAAGGAATAACGCTGTGTTTTTCAGGACAGGCCTGGATCAGCTCCATTCCCACCCCAACACCTCCCAGGCACGTTGGAAATAACTCATTTTAACAAGTGCCTGTTGCCATGGCAACCGAGCATCCCCCGGGGGCTGAGATGCCTAAAATTACCCAAAGTTACCCCAAATTACCCAAAGCAGAGCCTAGACAAAGTTAAGAGATTGAGAAGCGTTTATTCATGAAGTTATTTATCATTTTATAGTGAATTAATTTATTATATATTGTATTTGTTTGTTGGTTGAATTTATTGTTTTATTTTTAATTTATTGTTTATAATTTGATTATAAAATATATTTATTGAAGGGCTTTCAGGTGCATTTAGGGGAATTACAGCCCACCCAGGGCTACACCCAAAATGGACAGCAGGTCATGGGTTTTTCATACTTTATCAGTTTTTATAAGCCCACAGGTTTTTCATACTTTATAAGTTTTTTATAAGATTATGAGTTTTTCACACTTTATAAGTTCTTTTTAAGATCATGAGTTTTTCCTACTTTATAAGTTTTATCCATTTGGATATCAAGGTTAATCCTCCAATTACACCTTCAGCTAATGAAGTCAATTACCCCAAAATTGCTCTCCCAATTAATTCACCATTATTTCCACATCTCAGGTATATAATCCAATCAGGTATTTCCTTTTCCCAGGATTTCCTGTTTCCTTTTCCCAGGATTTTCCTGTTTCCTTTCCCCAGGATTTTCCTCTTTCCTTTCCCCAGGATTTTCCTCTTTCCTTTCCCCAGGATTTTCCTGTTTCCTTTCCCCAGGATTTTCCTGTTTCCTTTCCCCAGGATTTCCTGTTTCCTTTTCCCAGGATTTCCTGTTTCCTTTTCCCAGGATTTTCCCTTTCCTTTTCCCAGGATTTTCTGTTTCCTTTTCCCAGGATTTCTCCTACGATGACCCCAAGCTGGAGTTCAACGTTGACGCTCCCAACGGGGTGGTGATGGAAGGATATCTGTTCAAGAGAGCCAGCAACGCCTTCAAAACCTGGAACAGGTCAGCCAGAATTGCATTTTTTGGGGTTTATATTCAGATTTATAGCCAGATTTACATCCAGATTTATATATATGTTATAAAATTTAAAATATACTTATTTTTTATATTTATACAAGATGTATTTTATAGATATTTTCATATATTTTCACAGATTTAGGTAAAGATTTATATATTTATGTAAAGATTGATATATATATATATATTATAAAATTTAAAATATACGTATTTTTATATTTATACAATGTATATTTTATAGATATTTTAATATATATATTTATATATTTATATACAGATTTATATATATAATATATATTATAAAATTTAAAATATACCTATTTTTATATTTATACAGTACATATTTTGAGATATTTTCCATATAGTTATATCTTTATATACAGATTTCTATATGTAAAAAATATATTATAAACTTAAATATATACCTTTTTTATATTTATACAATACATGTTTTAGAGATATTTTCATATATATTAATACAAATATATATACATATTTATATGTATAATAAAAATATAAATATTTTATATAGTACATATTTTTATAGATGTTTTCATACCTTTATATAGATTTATATACAGATTTATTTCGATTTATATACAGATTTACATAAAGATTTATATATATATAAAACCTATAAAAATATATAAAAATATATAATTTTTTAAAAATATTTCCACTGACCACTCCTGACCTCTGAATAACATCTCTGCCAAGGGCTCCAGGTTTTTCCTGCCCCAAATCCCAGTTTTTTTCCTGGAATCCTCCCCTGGCAGGATTTTCCTTCTCACCTGGATTTCCCCATTCATTCCCAAATCCATCAAACCCTCACATTGCTTTTTACCTCTTTAATATTCTGTATTCCATGACAAAAATTTATATATTTATTCCACTTTCCATGACAAAAGTCAGGGAATTCTGACATGGATTTTCCCATTCCTCCCCAAATCCATCAAATCCTCACATTGCTTTTTACCTCTTTAATATTCTGTATTCCACATTCTGTGACAAAAATTGATATATTTCTTATTTCACATTCTGTGACAAAAGGCAGAGAATTCCAACATGGATTTCCCCATTTCTCCCCAAATCCATCTAATCCTCACATTGCTTTTTATCTCTTTCACATTCTGTATTCCATATTCAGTGACAAAAACTGATATATTTATTTCACATTCCATGACAAAAGTCAGGGAATTCTGACATGGATTTTCCCATTCATTCCCAAATCCATCAAATCCTCACATTGCTTTTTACCTGTTTAATATTCTATATTCCACATTCCATGACAAAAATTGATATATTTTTTTATTTCACATTCCATGACAAAAGCAGAGAATTCCGACATGGATTTCCCCATTCATTCCCAAATCCATCAAATCCTCACATTGCTTTTCACCTGTTTAATATTCTCTATTCTGCATTCCATGACAAAAATTTATATATTTCTTATTTCATATTCTGTGACAAAAGGCAGAGAATTCCGACATGGATTTCCCCATTCATTCCCAAATCCATCAAATCCTCGCATTGCTTTTTACCTCTTTAATATTCTGTATTCCACATTCTGTGACAAAAATTGATATATTTCTTATTTCACATTCCATATAAATGGAATTTATACTCCATTTCTTATTTCACATTCCGTGACAAAAATTTATATATTTCTTATTCCACATTCCATGACAAAAATTTATATATTTATTTCACATTCCATGACAAAAATTGATATATTTATTTCACATTCCATGACAAAAATTTATATATTTATTTCACATTCCGTGACAAAAGTCAGGGAATTCCGACATGGATTTTCCCATTTCTCCCCAAATCCATCAAATCCTTTTACCTGTTCAACATCCCGGAGAATTCCGTCTCACCTCATTTCCCCTCATTTTATTTTCACCAGCAGAATGAGTAATCCATGAATAACGATGACTCAGGAATTCCCAGGATTTCCTTCCTGCTGGGAATGCTGAGAGCAGCTTCCTTGGCTTTCCCTCAGGAGGAGCAGCTTGCTAAATTTAGCCATTTTTTGGAGATATTTATTTTTTTATATATATTGGAATTATTAGGGATTTCCAAAGGGGTTGGATGATCAATTCCTTCTCTTTGCAGCTTCCCCTGGTGCTGAGGAGATTCCAGGGAAATTCCACACCATTCCTTATTTTTGGAGTGATTTTTTAATGAGAATTTAAATGGAAAATGCTGAATTCCCTCAGCTCATCCCAGGGAGCTCCTGAGATAGAAATTTTTTTAATATATATTAGAATTATCAGGGATTTCCGAAGGGGTTGGATGAGCAATTCCATCTCTTTGCAGCTTCCCCTGGTGCTGAGGAGATTCCAGAAAAAAATCCTGATTTTTGGGGTGATTTTTTAATGAGAATTTAAATGGAAAATGCTGAATTTCCCTCATGCTCATCCCAGGGAGCTCCTGGGATATAATTTTTTTTTTTATATATTAGAATTATTAGGGATTTTCAAAGGTGTTGGATGACCAATTCCTTTTCTTTGCAGCTTCCCCTGGTGCTGAGGAGATTCCAGGGAAATTCCACACCATTCCTGATTTTTGGAGCGATTTTTAATGGGAATTTAAATGGAAAATGCCAAACGCCCTCAGCTCATCCCAGGCAGATCCCACATGGATGGGATTTTTCTGAGATGTAAATTTTTTCTCAAATATTGGAATTATTAGGGATTTCCAAAGGTGTTGGATGAGCAATTCCATGTCTTTGCAGCTGCCCCTGGTGCTGAGGAGACTCCAGAAAAAATCCTGATTTTTGAAGAGACTTTTTAAATTGGAATTTAAATGGAAAATGCTGAATTCCCTCAGCTCATCCCAGGGAGCTCCTGAGATACAAAATTTTTTATATATATATTGGAATTATCAGGGATTTTTGAATGGGATTGAATGATCAATTCCTTCTCTTTTCAGCTTCCCCTGGTGCTGAGGAGATTCCAGGGAAATTCCTGATTTTTTGAGTGATTTTTTAATAGGTTTTTAAATGGGAAATCCCAGGAAAAGCTGGATTTTCCCCTCTCCTGATCCATATCCATATATTTCTCTCCCCACAGGAGGTGGTTTTCCATCCAGAACAGCCAACTTGTCTACCAGAAGAAGCTGAAGGTCAGTGAGCTGATTGATTAATTAATTAATTACCTAAGTGGTTAATTAACCCACTGGACTCGTGGCTCCTGCAGGGAGCAGGGAGGGGATTGGGATCAGAGGGACACAAAGCCATGGTTGGTAAGGAAATGGCAGAAAATGGCATTTAAAAATCATGATTTTTGAATCATAAATCATTCTTTATTTGGGTTCAATCCTTAAATTATTCCCTGTTTAGATCCAATCCCCGAGGAGGGAGTTTGGAGGATTTGGGAAGAATTTTGGCGGGTTTGGGGAAAAGTTTGGAGGGTTTGGAAAGCAGGGAGTTTGGAGGATTTGGGAAGAATTTTTCAGGATCTGGGAAGGAGGGAGTTTGGAGGGTTTGGGAAGAACTTTGTGGGGTTTGGGAAGGAGGGAGCTTGGAGGATTTGGGAAGAACTTTTTAGGGTCTGGCAGGAGGGAGTTTGTAGGGTCTGGGCAGGAGTTTGTGGGGTCTGGGCAGGAGTTTTAGGGGTCTGGGGAGGAGTTTTGGGGTCTGGGCAGGAGTTTGTGGGATTTGGACAGGAGTTTTAGGATCTGGGCAGGAGTTTCAGGGTCTGTACAGCAGTTTTAGGGTCTGGGCAGCAGTTTTGGGGTCTGGGCAGGAGTTTGTAGGGTTTGGACAGGAGTTTTGGGGTCTGGGCAGGAATTTAGGGGTCTGTACAGCAGTTTTGGGGTCTGGGCAGGAGTTTTGGAGTCTGAGCAGCAGTTTTAGGGTCTGGGCAGCAGTTTCGGGATCTGGACAGGAGTTTTGGGGTCTGGGCAGGAATTTAGGGGTCTGGGCAGGAGTTTGTGGGGTCTGGGCAGCAGTTTTGGGGTCTGGGCAGGAATTTAGGGGTCTGTACAGCAGTTTATAGTGTCTGTACAGCAGTTTATAGTGTCTGTACAGCAGTTTATAGGGTCTGTACAGCAGTTTTAGGGTCTGTACAGCAGTTTTAGGGTCTGTACAGCAGTTTTAGGGTCTGTACAGCAGTTTTGGGGTCTGGACAGCAGTTTTAGGGTCAGGACAGCAGTTTATAGGGTCTGTACAGCAGTTTTAGGGTCTGTACAGCAGTTTTAGGGTCTGTACAGCAGTTTTAGGGTCTGTACAGCAGTTTTGGGGTCTGGACAGCAGTTTTAGGGTCAGGACAGCAGTTTATAGGGTCTGTACAGCAGTTTTAGGGTCTGTACAGCAGTTTTAGGGTCTGTACAGCAGTTTTAGGGTCTGTACAGCAGTTTTAGGGTCAGGACAGCAGTTTATACGGTCTGTACAGCAGTTTTAGGGTCTGTACAGCAGTTTATAGGGTCTGTACAGCAGTTTTAGGGTCTGTACAGCAGTTTATAGGGTCTGTACAGCAGTTTTAGGGTCTGTACAGCAGTTTTAGGGTCAGGACAGCAGTTTATACGGTCTGTACAGCAGTTTTAGGGTCTGTACAGCAGTTTATAGGGTCTGTACAGCAGTTTTAGGGTCTGTACAGCAGTTTATAGTGTCTGTACAGCAGTTTAGGGTCTGTACAGCAGTTTAGGGTCTGTACAGCAGTTTTAGGGTCTGTACAGCAGTTTAGGGTCTGTACAGCAGTTTTAGGGTCTGTACAGCAGTTTAGGGTCTGTACAGCAGTTTTAGGGTCTGTACAGCAGTTTTAGGGTCTGTACAGCAGTTTTAGGGTCTGTACAGCAGTTTTAGGGTCAGGACAGCAGTTTATACGGTCTGTACAGCAGTTTTAGGGTCTGTACAGCAGTTTATAGGGTCTGTACAGCAGTTTTAGGGTCTGTACAGCAGTTTATAGGGTCTGTACAGCAGTTTTAGGGTCTGTACAGCAGTTTTAGGGTCTGTACAGCAGTTTATACGGTCTGTACAGCAGTTTTAGGGTCTGTACAGCAGTTTTAGGGTCTGTACAGCAGTTTATAGGGTCTGTACAGCAGTTTTAGGGTCTGTACAGCAGTTTTAGGGTCTGTACAGCAGTTTATAGGGTCTGTACAGCAGTTTTAGGGTCTGTACAGCAGTTTATAGGGTCTGTACAGCAGTTTTAGGGTCTGTACAGCAGTTTTAGGGTCTGTACAGCAGTTTATAGGGTCTGTACAGCAGTTTCAGGGTCTGTACAGCAGTTTCAGGGTCTGTACAGCAGTTTTGGGGTCTGTACAGCAGTTTTGGGGTCTGTACAGCAGTTTATAGGGTCTGTACAGCAGTTTTGGGGCCTGTACAGCAGTTTATAGGGTCTGTACAGCAGTTTGTAGGGTCTGTACAGCAGTTTTAGGGTCTGTACAGCAGTTTTAGGGTCTGTACAGCAGTTTTAGGGTCTGTACAGCAGTTTTAGGGTCTGTACCCACCTCTCCCCAGGACGTGCTGACGGTGGTGGTGGAGGACCTGCGGCTGTGCACCGTCAAACCCTGCGAGGACATCGAGAGGAGGTTCTGCTTCGAGGTCGTGTCCCCAACCAAGTGAGTCTGGGGTCCCCAGGGGCAGCTGGGCTGGGCCTGGGGCTGGGGAAATGGGATTGGGAAAGGGTTTGGGAAGTGGAAATGGGAATGGAAATAATGGAAATAATGGAAATAATGGGAATGGAAATAATGGAAAAATGGAAATGGAAGTGGAAATAATGGAAATGGAAAAATGGAAATGGAAATAATGGAAAAATGGAAATGGAAATAATGGAAAGGGAAATGGAAATGGAAATAATGGAAATGGAAAAATGGAAGTGGAAATAATGGAAATGGAAAAATGGAAGTGGAAATAATGGAAATGGAAAGAATGGAAAGGGAAATGGAAATGGAAAGAATGGAAATGGGAAAATGGAAATGGGAATGGAAATGGAGAGAATGAAAAGGGAAATGGAAATGGAAATAATGGAAATGGAAAAATGGAAATGGGAATGGAAAGAATGGAAATGGAAATGGAAATAATGGAAATGGAAATAATGGAAATGGAAATGGAAAGAATGGAAAGGGAAATGCAAATGGCAATGCCATGGCCTCCACCCCAGAGTCCCTGAAAGCTCCTCAGCATCTCCATGAACTGCATCTGATGGTGTAATTAGAGATGGTAATTAATACAGGAGGCTCAATTATAGAATTGCAGAATTAAAATCAGCTCCCAGAGCTGCCTGGAGGGTTTGGAGTGGGAAAAGTCCTGAGACTCCAACCTTTAGGGAGAATTTTTGCCTTAATTTTGGAGAGAGAACCCCCCAGGCTCTCCAACCTTGTGGGGTTAATTTGTCTCCTTTTTTCCTCCATTTTGATGTTTATGCCAAGGATGAAAGGGAACAAAACCTTACCCCAAATATCCCCTGTGTCTCTTTGCTCTTCCACCTCAATCCCTGATCTTTTTTTCATTTTTACCTGGAATATTTGAAGAGGGAACACCTCAAGCTCTCCAACCTTATAGGGATAATTTTTGCCTCAATTTTGGAGTGGGAACACCTCTGGTTCTTCAACCTTTAGGGTGAATTTTTCCCCCCATTTTTTCCTCCATTTCAATATCTCCACCAAGGACGAAAGGGAACAACCTCTCTCAGAACATCCCCTGTGTGTTTTTGCTCTTCCCACCCCAATCCCTGATTTTTTAAATTTTTCCCTCAAGGTTTGGAGTGGGAACACCTCTGGCTCTCCATCCTTTAGGGTTAAATTTTCCCCTATTTTTCCTCCATTTCAATATCTGTACCGAGGACGAAAGGGAACAACCTCTCCCAGAACATCCCCTGAGTGTTTTTTCTCTCCCCACGGCATTCCCTGTTTTTTCCAGGAGCTGCATGCTGCAGGCAGACTCGGAGAAGCTGCGCCAGGCGTGGATCCAGGCTGTGCAAGCCAGCATCGCCTCTGCCTACCGCGAGAGCCCCGACAGCTACTACATCGAGGTGAGCCAAACCCATGGAAAATCCCAAATTCCCTCTTCCCCTCTCCAATCCGCCCTGGATTGCTCTTCTCCAGGTGTTTTCCAGGTGTCTTTTTTGTGATTTTGATGCCTAAAAAATGCTACTGGAAATAGAGGCTGAGACAGAGTTAGGAGAATAAAAAGCAGATTAATTTATTAAAGGTTTTTATGGTACGTTCAGGCAAACGAAGCTCACTCGAGAGACTGCACCCAAAAATGGACACAGAGTCATGAGATCTTCCCATTTTATAAATTCTGTCCTGTATTGGGCCTTAATTCTCCAGCCTGAGGTGATGATGTTAGCCTGCTCCCCAAAATCCAGTTTTTTACATATTTTTGAGCTCTGAGGCAGCAAAGTCTCCTTGGATTTCTATTGGGAGGAAATTATTTTGGCAAAACTATTCCTCTATTCAGAGGAAATTATTTTGGCTAAATTATTCCTCTATTCAGAGGAAATTATTTTGGCTAAAGGTGCTGGGAGCAGAGATTTTAGCGTTTCTATACTGCACCAAGTTACAGACACACAAAGAGTGAAAATTAGAAATTCTTCAGCATGGATTTTCTCTGGGAACAGAGATTTTAGCGTTTCTATACTCCACCAAGTTACAGATACACAAAGAGTGAAAATTAGAAATTCTTAGGCATGGATTTTTTGTTTTTTCCCGCAGAGGTTGGACAGGACAGCCTCTCCCTCCACCAGCAGCATCGACTCAGCCACGGATTCGCGGGAAAGGGGTGGGAAAGGGGAGAGCATCCTGCAGAGGGTGCAGAGCATTCCTGGGAATGACCTGTGCTGCGACTGCGGGCAGCCCGATCCGCGCTGGGCCAGCATCAACCTGGGCATCCTGCTGTGCATCGAGTGCTCCGGGATCCACAGGTCAGGGGGCCGGGAAAATGGGCTGGGAGGGGCTGTGGGATACTGGGGAAAACGGGCTGAGAGGGGCTGCAGATTCCTAGGAAAAACGGGCTGGGATGGGTGGCGGGATCCTGGGGAAAATGGGCTGGGATGGACTGTGGGATACTGGGAAAATTGGGTAAGGATGGGTGGCGGGATCCTGGGGAAAATGGGCAGGGATGGGCTGTGGGATACTGGGGAAAAATGGGCTGGGGTGGGCTGTGGGATCCTTGGGAAAACCTGCTGGGATAGACTGCAGATTCCTAGGAAAATGGGCTGGGATGGGCTGTGGGATCTTGGGGAAAACAGGCTGGGACAGACTGCAGATTCCTAGGAAAAATGAGCTGGGATGGGCTGTGGGATACTGGGAAAAATGGGCTGGGATGGGCTGTGGGATCTTGGGGAAAACAGGCTGGGATGGACTGTGGGATCTCAGGAAAAATGGGCTGGGATGGGCTGTGGGATACTGGGGAAAACGGGCTGGGAGGGGCTGTGGGATACTGGGGAAATTGGGTGAGGATGGGCGGTGGGATCCTGAAAAAAATGGGCTGGGATGGGCTGTGGGATACTGGGGAAAACGGGCTGGGATGGACTGCAGATTCCTAGGAAAAATGGGCTGGGATGGGTTGTGGGATCCTGGGGAAAATGGGCTGGGATGGGCTGTGGGATCCTGGGAAAATTGGCCAAGGAGGGGACTGCAGATTCCTAGGAAAAACAGGCAGGGATGGGCTGTGGGATCCCAGGGATGGGCTGCAGATTCCTAGGAAAAATGGGCAGGGAGGGGCTGTGGGATCCTGGGAAAATGGCCAGGGATGGGCTGCAGATTCCTAGGAAAAATGGGCAGGGAGGGGCTGTAGGATTCCTAGGAAAAACGGATAGGGATGGAATTCAGATTCCTAGGAAAAATGGGCAGGGATGGGCTGTGGGATCCTGGGAAAATGGCCAGGGATGGGCTGCAGGATCCTGGGGAAAGTGGTGGAGCTGGAACTGCAGCTGCTGGAATGTTTGTGCCGATGGATTCTGTAGGGATTGTCCCTGAGTATTGGGTTGTGCCGAACATTCCCTGCTTTAGCTCCAGCTGGATAGAGGGACAATTAAAAACCACGTTCATTTTGGTGGAAAAATTCTGATTTTTATCTCATTGTCACAATTTGGGATTTTTTCCTCTTGGGGTTTTTAACCAATTCTGGTTTTCCTTTGGGCTGCGCAGGAGTCTGGGGGTTCACTGCTCCAAGGTGAGATCCCTCACGCTGGATTCCTGGGAACCCGAGCTGCTCAAGGTGAGTGGAACAGAGGGATTGGTTATTCCTGCCTGGAAGGAGGCAATTCCTGCCCTGAGGTTTGGAATTCCTGCCCTGGAAGGAGGGAATTGCTCTGCTGAGGGTTGGAATTCCTGCTCCAAGGGTTGGAATTCCTACTCTGGAAGGGGGGAATTCCTGCCCCAGGGTTGGAATTCCTGCCCCGAGGGCTGGAATTGCTCACCTGAGGATTTAATTTGATTTAAATTCATTTGCAGCTGATGTGTGAGCTGGGCAACAGCACCATGAACCAGATCTATGAGGGGCAGTGTGAGGAGCTGGGGCTGAAGAAACCCACGGCAGGGAGCTCCAGGTGAGCTGGGAGAGCCAGGCAAGCCCGAAATCCATGGAAAAGCAGGTCAGGAGGGCTCCAAATGCACACACAGATCCTGGGGAATCCCCAAAATCCATGGAAAAGGAGGTCCAGAGGGCTCCAAATGCACTCACAGATCCTAGGGAATCCCCAAAATCCATGGAAAAACAGGTCCAGAGGGCTTCAAATGCACACACAGATCCTAGGAAAGCCAGGCAACCCCAAAATCCAAAGAAATCCAGGTCCAGAGGGCTCCAAATGCCTCAGGACCCCCCATCCCATCCCTCTGACCCGAGCTGGGCTCTCACAGAGCCTCTGGGGCTTTGGGAGGTGTTTGGGAATCAGGAATTGTAGGATTTTCTCTGCCCTGAGATCTCCCAAACGCCCGGAACCCCCGGTGGTCCCTGAGGCTGAACCTCTCATTCCATCCTCATCCCACTCCCAGCAACCCTCTGCAATTCTTGGTTGTGCTTGGAGACATTTTGGAGTTGGAGAAACCCCAATTTTAGGTGGCCAAACCCCTCCAGACGTTTGGAAGTCTGAGAAGCCTCAGTTTGAGGCCTCAGGAGGCTAAAACACCCCAGATATTTGGAAGTTGCAGAAACCCTGAATTTAGGCCTCAGGTGGTCAAACCTCCCCAAATATTTTTAAGTTTGAAGAGCCTCAATTTTAGGCCTCAGGTAGCCAAAACACCCCAGACAGTCTGGAGTTGGAGAAGCCTCAATTTTAGGCCAAAATGCCTCAGACATTCTGAGGCTGGAGAAACCTCAGTTTTAGGCCTCAGGTGGCCAAAACGCCTCAGACATTAATTTGGGGAAACCCCAATTTTAGTTGGCCAAACTCCCCAGACATTTGGAAGTTTGACAAGCCTCAATTTTAGGCCTCAGATGGCGAAACCTCCCCCAATATTTTTAAGTTTGAGAAGCCTCAATTTTAGGCCGAAACGCCTCAGACATTTTTAAGTTGGAGAAACCCCAATTTTAGGCCAAAACACCTCAGACGTTCTGAAGTTGGAGAAGCCTCAATTTTAGGCCTCAGGTGGCCAAAACACCTCAGATATTTTGAACTTTGAAGAGCCTCAATTTTAAGCCTCAGGTGGCCAAACCTCCCCAGATGTTTTTAAGGTTGAGAAGCCTCTTTAGGCCGAAATGCCTCTGACATTCTGAAGTTGGAGGAACCCCAATTTTAGACCAAAATGACTGCAACATTCTGAAGTTGGAGAAACCCCAGTTTTAGGCCAAAACACCTCAGACATTCTGAAGTTGGAGGAACCCCAATTTCAGCCCTCAGGTGGCCAAACTGTCCCAGCCATTCTGAAGTGTGAGAAATGCCAATTTCAGCCCTCAGGTGACCAAAACACCTCAGACATTTTGAATTTGGAGAAACCCCAATTTTAGACCAAAACACCTCAGACATTCTGAAGTTGGAGGAGCCCCAATTTCAGGCCCCAGCTCAGCGGCTCCATCCCCTCACGGCTGCTCTGCCCAAACCCCACCACCATGTTTCCCCATCTCCGTGCCGTTCCCCCTCAGGCAGGACAAGGAGGCCTGGATCAAGGTGAAGTACGTGGAGAAGAAGTTCCTGAAGAAGCTGCCGGGCGGGGAGGCTCTGGCTGATGGAGAACGCAAGCCGCGGCGCTGGAGCGTCAAGAAGTGCCAGAGGCACAACAGTGGCTCCAGAGCTCCTCCTGCCCGCAGGAAATTCCGCCAGGACGCCGGCAGTGCCTCTCCGGCCATGCTGTCCTCAGGTGGGCATGGCACCCCCTGTGTCCCCTGCAGTGTCCCCAAGCCCTGGGAATGCTGCTGGAGCAGCCCTGGCTCTTCCAGGACCTTCCTGGCTCTTCCAGGACCTTCCTGGAAAAACGGTGTGGCACAAAGCCTTTTCCAGAGGCTTTAAAAAGCTTTTAAAACTATTTCCTGAGGTTTTCCAGCTGCCCCTGAGTCCCCATCCCATGTCCCCAGTCCCTGGGAATGCCCCTGGAGCAGCCCTGGCCCCTTCCAGGACCTTCCTGGGAAAACGGTGTGGCACAAAGCCTTTTCCAAAGGCTTTAAAAAGCTTTTAAAGCTATTTCCTGAGGTTTTCCAGCTGCTCCTGTATCCCCTCTCCATGTCCCCAAACCCTGGGAATTCCCCTGGAGCAGCCTCAGCCCCTTCCAGAACCTTCCTGGGAAAACAGTCTGGCACAAAGCCTTTTCCGAAGCCATTTTTAAAGCCATTTTAATGGTATTTCCTAAGGTTTTCCAGCTGCTCCTGAGTCCCCTCCCTGTGTCTCCAATTCCAGGGAATACTCCTGGTGCAGCCCTGTTCCCTTCCAGGACCCTCCTGGAAAAATGTTCTGGCACAAACCATTTTTTTTTATTTCCATGCTGCTCTTTAAAAGCCTTTAAAGCCATTTATTGAGGTTTTCCAGTTGTCCCTGTGTCCCCAAGCCCTGGGAATGCCCCTGGAGCAGCCTCAGCCCCTGACTTTAGTCTGAAATTTATTATCATCTTTTGGTGGCTCAAGAAGGGTTCTGGCTGCTCCAGGTGTTCTGAGATGACTTTGGTCAGAAATTTGTGATATTTTAGTTCCTTAGGAAGATTCTGTCTGCTCTGGGATGACTTTGGGCAGAAATCTGTGATATTTTAGTTCCTTAGGAAGGTTCTGGCTGCTCTGGGATCTGAGTTTGATCACAATTTGTGATATTTTGGTCACTCAAGAAGGGTTTTGGCTGCTCTGGGATCTGAGTTTGATCACAATTCATTATATTTTGGTCACTCAAGGAAGGGTTGGGGCTGCTCTGGGATGAGTTCGATCACAATCTGTGATATTTTGGTTGCGCAAGAAGGGTTGGGGCTGCTCTGGGATCTGAGTTTGATCACAATTTATTCTATTTTGGTTGCTCAGGAAGGGTTCTGGCTGTTCTGGGATCTGAGTTTGATCACAACTTATTGTATTTTGGTTGCTCAGGAAGGGTTGTGCTGCTCTGGGATCAGTTTGATCACAATCTGTGATATTTTGGTCACTCAAGAAGGGCTCTGGCTGTTCTGGGATGAATTTGATCAGCAATTTATGACATTTTGGGGCGTGCAGCCCCATCTGGTGAAGCCTCTCGTTTTCCAGAGATTAATCCTGATTCCCTGTGTGCCACAGCAGCCACCCTGGAGCGCAAGTTCCGCCGGGACTCGCTGTTCTGCCCCGACGAGCTGGACTCTCTCTTCTCCTACTTCGACACCGGCGCTGGCTCTGGGCCTCGCAGTAAGTGCCTGAGAGCTGCTGAGTCCTGCAGGGCACGGCACTGCAGAGGGCTCAGATAGTCCAGATATTCCAAATAACAGTCCAGCAGAGGGTCGATATACCAAATATTCCAAATAGTATTCCAGCAGAGGGTCAAGATTCCAAATATTCCATATAAATATTCCGACTATTCCAGCAGAGGGTCAAGATGCCAGATACTCCAAATAATATTCCAGCAGAGGGTCGAGATTCCATCTATTCCATATAAATATATTCCATATATTCCAGCAGAGGGTCAAGATTCCAAATATTCCAAATATTCCATATAAATATTCCAAATATCACAGCAGAGGGTTGAGATTCCAAATATTCCAAATAATCCAAATAGTATTCCAGCAGAGGGTTGAGATTCCGAATATTCCATATAAATATTCCAAATATTCCAGCAGAGGGTCAAGATTCCAGATGTTCCAAATATTCCAAATAATACTCCAGCAGAGGGTCGAGATTCCAAATATTCCAGCAGAGAGTCAAGATTCCAAATAAATATTTGAAATATTCCAGTGGAGGGTTGAGATTCCAAATAGATATTCCAAAGGATCCAGCAGAGGGTCAATATTCCAAATATTCCGAATAATACTCCAGCAGAGGGTCAATACTGCAAATATTTCAAATATTCCAGCAGAGGGTCGATAGTCCAAATATTCCAAATAATATTCCAGGAGAGAGTTGATATTCCAGACATCCCAGCAGAGGGGTGAGCACCCTTTAAGGCTCTTTTATCACCTATTTTTATGTGCTGCTGCCACTTGGCCTTCTGGTGGATGTGGATTTTTTTCCTCCCATAGCATCTTTCCCTCCCAGACCATGCATTCCATTGGCTTCTTTTTTAATTTTATTTTCCTTTTTTTTTTATTTTTAATTCCGCTTTTCATTTTGGCTTTCCTTTTTTCTAATTTTTAATATTTTTTTTAATGTTTAAATTTTTTTGTTTTAATTTTTTTGTTTTTATTGCTTTTTTCCTTTCAATTTTTTCGGTCATTTTTTTTCCCTTTTCATTTTTTTTTTCTAATTTAAAATTTTTTTTTTGTAAATTCATCTTTTTAATTTTTTTTTTTTTTTTTTAGCCGAGCCTCGCTGAGGACAATTTTCTTTTCCTCTCTTTTTTTTTTTTTTTAATTTTTATTTTTTTTTGCGTTTGTTCCAACGAACTCCCCTCCACCTTCCTCTAGGTGCCAACCACCCCTGTGCGCAGCCCCCGCTGGCAGGTGGCCCCTGGAGTGGGCCAGGTCCCGCTGGGTCCCTCCTGGACGGAGGTAAGGTGACGCTCTGGCAGCCAGCAGCACCACAGACACCCAAATTCCGCTCCTTTCACCCCAAAATCCCGACGGATTTCAGCTCAGCCATTCCCCTGGCGTTCCGCAGGCAAAGCTCTCCCTGAGGTTTTCAGCTTGTTACACCTTAGAGGATGTGATAAATTTAATTTATCCTCTAAGGAATGAATGCCTCAGAGGATCTAACGCTGGACAGGTGGGATCTCAGAGAGGAAGTTAATTTATTTTATTTTTATTTGATTTTATTTGGTGTTCTAAGAAAACAGAGTGTTTGTGTTCAACGATCATCCTTAGCTCAGGAGTTATTCAAACTTCCTGGCTCAGTTGCTTGTTCTTGTAGGGATTTACAATTTAAAATTTACAATTTCCAATTTGCAATAATTCAGGAGTTATTCAAACTTCTTGGAGTTATTCAAACCTCCTGGCTCAGTTCCTTGTCCTTGTAGGAATTTACAATTTAAAATTTCCAATTTACAATAATTCAGGAGTTATTCAAACCTCCTGGCTCACTTCCTTGTCCCTGTAGGAATCCCCAAGAATTATTTGTAGCCCTGAGTTTGGCACAACAGAAACTCCCAGGTTTTCCTCCCTGTCCACATTGTCTCTTGGAATTGAGAGAAAAAAGGTGCTTTAGGGTTTGTCTGAATCAGAGCTGTCCCAGTTTTGAGGAATTTTGGGCTTTTAGGCCATAAAACCAACGGGAAATGTAGGATTTCAGAGTCCCTCGAATCCCTCCGGCCTCATCTTGCTCCTGGAGGAGAAAATAGCAAATTCCTCAGAGAGAAAACAGCAAATTCTCTCAGAAGGAAAATATCAAATTCCCTTAGAGAGGAAAATAGCAAATTCTCTCAGAGAGGAAAATATCAATTTCCCTCAGAGGAGAAAATAGCAAATTCTCTCAAAGAGAAAATAGCAAATTCTCTCAGAGGGGAAAATAGCAAATTCTCTCAGAGAGGAAAATAGCAAATTATCTTAGAGAGGAAAATAGCAAATTCTCTCAGAGAAGAAAATATCAAATTCTCTCGGAGAGGAAAATAGCAAATTATCTTAGAGAGGAAAATATCAAATTCTCTCAGAGGAGAAAAATATCAAATTCCCTCGGAGGAGAAAATATCAAATTCTCTTGGAGAATTCCCTCGGATAGAAGGAAATAGCAAATTCTCTCAGAGGAGAAAATATCAAATTCCCTTAGAGAGGAAAATTGCAAATTCTCTCAGAGAGGAAAATTGCAAATTCTCTCAGAGAGGAAAATAGCAAATTCTCTCTGAGAGGAGAAAATAGCAAATTCCCTCAGATAGGAGAAAATAGCAAATTCTCTCAGAGGAGAAAATAGCAACTTTCTCCCCGCTGCAGGGAGAGCAGGGCTGGGAACGTGCTGGATCCACACCCATGTGCCACGAGGCAGATCCTCCCTTTCCCCACATTTTCGGGAATGTGGAGCAGAGCCGCCAGCCCTCGCTGCAGTCACGTTTTCCCTCCTGCCCAGGCCGTGGGTTTGTTTGCTATAAAAATCCCCAGCAGCTCCAAAAAAAGCCACTCGTGCTGCAGGCCACTGGGGTGGCTTCATTCCCTCGTGGGGCTGCAGGATTCCTCGTGATCCAGGATTTTGGGAGCTCTCGTGGAGAGCCTGATCTTCATCTGGGAATTTGCTCTGGGCAGTTTGGCAACCTTGGAAATTCAGAATTCTGGTGCTACTGAGGTTGTTCCAGGCTCGGCTCAGTGGTTCTTGCAGCTTTTGCTGCTGTTCCTCTTTGCACAGAGCACTCAGCTGGTGTAGGAATATTTTTCCAGGCTTGATTTCCTTCCTGATTGCAGAGGTTTGAGGATGGGGATGGAAGATCTGGAGTTCTGTGAGGCTTTCTGGTCAGTGGGGAGTTTAAAGCAGCAAGGAGGAGAATCCCAAGGGAAGGAGAATCCCAGAGAGGAGGTGAATCCTGAGGAAAGGTGATCCAAGAGAGGAGAACCCAGAGAGGAGGTGAATCCAAGAGAGGTGAATCCCAAGAGAAGGTGAATCCACAGTGAATTCCCAAGGCTGGCCAGCCATCCCTCAGGACAAAGGGAACATCCATCCCTCTTCCTGCAGGAGCAATTCCTTCTTCCTGCCTTTCTCTCCTTTTCCTGACCATTTTGGTGCAATCTGAGGAAGTTTCCCCTCCCCTGACACCTCGTGTGACCTCAGACAAGTGGCTTTGTCCTTCACCTCCATCCCTGGAGGCATCCCAGGCCAGGCTGGATGGGTTTGGAGCACCCTGGGACAGGGGGAGCTGTCCCTGCCATGGGTCAGGAGCAGGATGAGCTTTAGGATCCCTTGGGATCCCAAAAAACCCCTTGGATTCTGGGATTCCTTGGATGGAGCCAGGCAGGGAAGGTGGGAAGCACTGCGGGACAGGGAGGAGATTCTGGGAATGGATGAGAACAATTCCAGAGTTTGGTTTAGCTCCAGATGTGATTCAGCTCCAGCTGTGATTTGGCTCCAGATGTGATTTAGCTCCAGCTGTGATTCAACTCCAGCTGTGATTCAACTCCAGCTGTGACTTAGCCCCAGATGTGATTCAACTCCAGCTGTGATTCAACTCCAGCTGTGATTTGGCTCCAGCTGTGATTTGGCTCCAGCTGAGATTTGGCTCCAGCTGTGACTCAGCCCAGCCATGCCAACCAACCCAAGTGCCAGCTGCAGAGCTCTGAGTTTGTTTGTTTGTTCCGAGCACAGAGGGGTCTGGCTGTGCAGTGCCACCTCGTGCCACCCTGTCTCTGCTGCTGCTCCGCTCCAGTCTCCGTCACACCCCTCAGGGATGGCCGCAGGGGCTGTCCCCAGCTGTCCCCAGTGCTGTGGCAGTGTTGGAGCATCCCTGCATGAGGGCCACCGTGGGGACACGGCCACCGTGGGGACATTGCCACCATGGAGGCTTCTCCTCAGGGCTGAGTGGGGTGGCAGCGCCCTGTCCCTGTGCCCTGTCCCCATGCCAGTGGTGTGTGTGACGTCCCTGTCCCCCCCGGCTGGGCTGGGCTCGGCTCTGGGGGGCCTGGGGGTTAAAGTGGCCTTGCTTTGTGTCCTGTTGGCCCCGCAGGTCTGAGCAGTGACAGTGGCCTGGGAGGGAGCACCGATGGCAGCACCGACATCCTGGTGTTTGGCTCCGTGGTGGACAGCGTCACCGAGGAAGGTGGGTGGCACCTGAGCAGGGCTTTGTCACCTCCGTGAGGGACAGGGTGACACAGGAGGGTGGTGGCACCTGAGCAGGGCTTTGTCACCTCCATGAGGGACAGTGTGACACAGGAGGGTGGTGGCACCTGAGCAGGGCTTTGTCACCTCTGTGAGAGACAGTGTCACCGAGTAAGGTGGGTGGCACCTGAGCAGGGCTTTGTCACCTCTGTGAGGGACAGGGTGACACAGGAGAGTGGTGGCACCTGAGCAGGGCTTTGTCACAGGGACAGTGTGTCACAGGAGGGTGGTGGCACCTGAGCAGGGCTTTGTCACCTCTGTGAGGGACAGGGTGACAGAGGGAGGTGGGTGGCACCTGAGCAGGGCTTTGTCACCTCTGTGAGGGACAGGGTGACAGAGAAAGGTGGGTGGCACCTGAGCACGACTTTGTCACCTCTGTGAGGGACAGGGTGACACAGGAGGGTGGTGGCACCTGAGCAGGGCTTTGTCACCTCCCTGGTGGACAGTGTGACAGAGGAGGGTGGGTGGCACCTGGGGAAGGCTTTGTCACCTCCCTGGTGGACAGTGTGACAGTGTGGTGGCACCTGGGGGTGGCATCTGGGCAGGGCTCTGTCTGGAGTGTTTGTGAAGGGTACAAGGAGAGGAAAAGGGTATAAAATTGTATAACAAGGGTATAAAAATGTATAAAAAGGGTATAAAATGTATAAAACGGGTATAAATTTATAAAAAGGGTATAAAAATACATTTAAAGAGTATAAAAGTACATTTAAAGGGTATAAAAATGCATTTAAAGGGTATCAAATATCTAAAAAGGCTATAAAAATTTATAAAAAGGGTATAAAGAAAGGACAAAAAAATCACCAGGCATCACCTTCCCACCCACCCCAGCATGGGATTCTCTTCCCACCGAATTTCCCCAAAACAAAGCCAGAAATATCTACATAAAGCCCCAGGACTGGCAGCAGGAACACAAACCCAGGCTGACCCCTCCCCACCCTGTCCCCGCAGAGTGCGAGGCGTCCGAGGAGTCGAGCGGCGAGGCGGAGATGGAGCAGGAGGTGTCAGACCTGGAGGATGTCCGTGAGCTGCACCCCGGGCTGCTGCTGTACCGCGCGGCGCAGAGCCGCAACCTGCCGCTGATGGCCGAGGCGATGGCGCACGGGGCCGAGATCAACTGGGCCAACGAGGAGGATGAGAGCAAAACCCCACTGATCCAGGCTGTCAGCGGGGTGCGTGGGGATGGGATAATGGGATGGGATGATGGGGATGGGGATGGGATTGGGAATGGGGATGGGGATGGGATGGGATGGGATGGGATGGGATGGGATGGGATGGGAATGGGAATGGGAATGGGAAAGGGATGGGATGGGATAATGGGATGGGATGATGGGATGGAATGGGATAATGGGGTGGGATGGGATGGGAATGGGATGGGATGGGGATGGGATGGGAATGGGAATGGGAATGGGAATGGGAATGGGAATGGGAATGGGGATGGGGATGGGGATGGGAATGGGGATGGGGATGGGAACGGGATGGGAATGGGATGGGATGGAATGGAATGGGAATGGGAACGGGGATGGAATGGGATGGGAACAGGATGGGGATGGGATGGGAATGGGAATGGGAATGGGAATGGGAATGGAATGGGATGGGGATGGGAATGGGAATGGGGATGGGAATGGGGATGGGATGGGATGGGATGGGATGGGATGGGGATGGGAACAGGATGGGGATGGGAATGGGAATGGGAATGGGAATGGGAATGGGAACAGAATGGGGATGGGAATGGGAATGGGATGGGATGGGAATGGGAATGGGAACGGGAACGGGGATGGGAATGGGGATGGGATGGGATGGGAATGGGATGGGATGGGATGGGAACAGGAATGGGAATGGGAACGGGATTGGGAATGGGAATGGGAATGGGAAAGGGATGGGAGCTCCTGGATCTGGTTTGGAGCATTCTTCATGCCTAGAGTGGCTAGCAAAGTTCAGAGAATAACAAGCAGTGTTTATATATTTATTTATATATTTGTTTTTATTTTTACCTTTTTAATATATTTAGATTTATTTTGATCTTTTTTAATATATTTATATTTCTTTATGTATTTATTGAAGGGTCTTCAGGTGCATTTAGGGCTATTTAGATTTATTTTTATATTTTTTAATATATTTATATTTCTTTATGTGTTTGTTGAAGGGTCTTCAGGTGCATTTAGGGCACTCACAGCCCAACCAGGGGCTACACCCTAAATGGACAGCAGGTCATGGGTTGTTCATACTTTATACGTTTTTATGAGGTCACACATTTTTCATATTTAGTAGGTTCTTTATAAGCTCACAGGTTTTTCATACATTATAGGTTTTTTATAAGGTCACAGTTTTTTCATACTTTATAACTTCTGTCCATTTGCATATTGAGGTTTAATCCTCCAATTACACCTTCAGCTAATGAAGTCAATTACCCCAAGTTTGCTCCCCCAATTAATTCACTGTTGTTTACATATCTCAGGGTCTGAGACAGTGAGGTGAGGTGTCCTTGAGTTTTGGGCTTGGAGAGGAATTCTTTTGTCTAAAAAATTAGAGAAATAAGCTTAACACCTGTATGGAGCCCAGAGTTACACACTAGAGAATCACAGGATTACAGATCCACGGAAAATACAGAAGCTAAAATCCTAAAGCATCACTCATGGGATTTGACCTAAAATTTGCTCATTTTAGTGCATTTTGGATCAAAAGCTTTTTCCAATTCCGCTTGAAACACAAAAGACATCATGACAGGATATTTTGACATTTTAAAACCACAGGATATATCACCACAGGAATTGTCCAGCCTGTGCATCCTGCCGGCTGAATCCACGGAAAAATCCCAATTTCCCTCTGCAGGGCTCCTTGATAGCCTGTGAGTTCCTGCTGCAGAACGGGGCTGATGTCAACCAAAGAGACTCGCGGGGCCGCGGCCCGCTGCACCACGCCACCTACCTGGGCCACACCGGGTGAGAGTCCCCAAATTTCCACCCCCGGAATGGGATCTGCAGCTGGAGAACTCTGGGAGTCATGGGGATTTGGGGTTTGGGGGGAATTGATTTGTGAAATGTGGGGTTCGGAGCAGATTGGGGACTTGGAGCTGGGTTAGATGGGATTTTGGGGTGAAATGCTTGCCTGGGGTGGAATTTCCAGAGAATGGGATTCCCAGGGAATTCCCAGTCCTGGAAGTGCCCAAGGATGGGTTGGAGCAACCTGGGATTATGGAATTCATCACCCATGGAATGGGATGAGCTTTGGGGTCTCTTCTACCCAAACCAGTCTGGGATTCTCTGTGTTTTATTTATCCCTTTATTACCCTAAAACCCCCAATTTTTATTGTTTTATTCTGCCTAAATAAAGGCAGAAACCTCCAAATTCTGGCAGGCACAGCTTCACTTGGAGTCAGAAAGGAATGGAGGTGTGGAGGCCAAATTACCCCTTTTGGAATTTGGGGATAATTACCTCCATGATCGATCTGTGGGATCACAGAGATCATTATCCTCCAGAAAATCAAATCCATGGAGTCCTGGGATGGATCATCGGTGAAGGGTTGGATGCTAGAGAGGAGGATTTGGGATCAGTTGGTTCCAAGATGACTTTGGGATTTGGGATCAGTTGGTTCCAAGATGACTTTGGGATTTGGGATCAGTTGTTTCCAAGATGACTTTGGGATTTGGGATCAGATGGTTCCAAGATGACTTTGGGACGGGGATTGAATCCCTCCGTGTCCCTGCTGTGATCCCCACGGGGATTGGGATGATTGTGACGATTGTGAGGGAATTCCATATGGTGGAAATCTGGGAATTCCGTGCTCCTGGAGCTGGAATTCCCGCCCTGAAATCCCTCATGTCCCCCGTTTCCAGGCAGGTGTGTCTGTTCCTGAAGCGCGGCGCCAACCAGCACGCGGTGGATGGCGACGGGCAGGACCCGCTGAGCATCGCCGTGCAGGCGGCCAACGCTGACATCGTCACCCTGTGAGCGCTGGGAACGCTGGGGGATACTGGGGGATACTGGGGAGTACTGGGGAGTACTGGGGAATACTGGGGGATACTGGGGGATACTGCCCAGGGATTGGGAAACAGCGGGGAACACCGGGGAAATAGCGGGAAACACTGGGAAACATCAGGAAACACTGCCCAGGGACTGGGAAATAGCAGAAAACTTCAGGAAATGCTGGGAAAACACTGCCCAGGGACTGGGAAACACTGGGAAACATCAGGAAACACTGCCCAGGGACTGGGAAATAGCAGGAAACTCCAGGAAATGCTGGGAAAACACTGCCCAGGGACTGGGAAACACTGGGAAACATCAGGAAACACTGCCCAGGGACTGGGAAATAGCAGGAAACTCCAGGAAATGCTGGGAAATACGGGAAAACACTGCCCAGGGACTGGGAAACCCTGGGGAACATCAGGAAACACTGCCCAGGGACTGGGAAATAGCAGGAAACTCCAGGAAATGCTGGGAAATACAGGAAAACACTGCCCAGGGACTGGGAAACACTGGGAAACATCAGGAAACACTGCCCAGGGACTGGGAAACACTGGGAAACATCAGGAAACACTGCCCAGGGACTGGGAAAGATTGCTTAGGGACTGGGAAATATCAGAAAACACCGGGAAATACCGGGAAACACTGCCTGGGGACTGGGAAACACCAGGAGACTCAGGGAAACACTGTCTGGGAACTGGGAAATACTGGGAAACATGGGGAAAGGCTGCCTAGGCATTGGGAAACACTGCCTGGGAACTGGGAGATACTGGGAAATGCTCCTCAGGACTGAGAAATACTGGGGAACACTGCCTGGGGAGTGGGAAGCACTGGGAAACAGTGCCAGGGAACTGGGAAATACTGGGAAACACTAGGAAACACTGCCTGGGAACTGGAAGACACTGGGAAGCACTGGGAAGCACTATCTGGAGATTAGGAAACATTGGCAAACACTCCCTGGGGACTGGGAAGCACTGCCTGGGGACTGGGAAATACTGGGAAACATTGGAAAACACTGCCTGGGGACTGGGAAATACTGGGAAACATTGGGAATCACTCCCTGGGAACCGGGAAACGCCAGGAAACGCTGCCAGCAGAGCAGGAATAACCCCATTCCCCCCTGCCCCATGCTCCCCGCAGGCTGCGCCTGGCCAGGATGAACGAGGAGATGAGGGAGGCCGAGGGGCCCTTGGGGCAGCCAGGCCAGTACCCCAGCAACAGCCCCACGGAGCTGCAGTACAGGAAATGCATCCAGGAGTTCATCAGCCTCAACATCGACGAGTGTTAGTGACGGCTCCGCGCTCCCGGCGCCCCCGGCATTCCCAGCCTCGCGTCTCTCGGTGTTTTCCTCGCGGATTCGGTCTGTTTTCGACGCCTGCGCCGCTGCCCTTGGCGGGGAGGCCGAGGGGGTTTTGCTGTTTGGTTCTCACGCTTGGCTGCTGGATGGTTGGTTTGGGTTTTTTTGTTCCGGAGTTGGAGCTTCCCAGGCGGCGGCGTGTGGAGTGGAGTGTGTGGGAAGTGCGGGAGATGAGCTTAGAGTTGTCAGAAAAATGGGAAATGAAACAAACAACCAAGAGAAGAAAAGGAAAAAAGCCTCTGTGACCAGGAGAGAACCACCAGCAGCAGGATCGGGTGAAGAGCTCCTGGGTGAACCGGAGTTGGCTTGGAATTCTGGCAGGGATTGTGGAGTCCTCAACCCTCTCTGCCCCTGGGACAACTCCGAGGTGTCCTCCCCGCCAGGCCGGCGCTGATTTTGGGGCAGGGATGCTCCGGAATGCCGGGAAGGGCTGTGATCGGGATCGGGATCGGGATTGGGATGGCCGGCTCCTCACCCCTCGCTGCTCTCAGGACCAAACCAGCCCTGCTCCTTCCCGCTGCTCCAAGCCATAGCTGCCCTGCTCCATCCCGCCGCACTCCCGCAGCGGCAGCGCCGATCCCCGCGGGATTCCCGGGACAAGCTTGTCGCAGGCGATGGGCTCGGGGCCGGGAGGGGCAGCCCGGTTCGATTCCCCAATCCCCTGCTCCCTGCAGGATTTCAGCAGGATTTCAGAATTCCACTTGCATGCATCCCCTCCGCGCTCTGCCCGCATGTCGGAGCTCCTTCCTCTGCAGCTCGGAGCTCCAGGGAGCAGCAGGATCTCTGTGTTCCTCTCCTTTTTCCCGGGATCCAGTGAGGGAATGTGGTTCTCCTTGCAGCACTTTGTCGCTGTCTCGTGTCTCTGGAGCTGTGCTGTCCCGACTTGGGGGGACTTGGGGACCTTGGGAATGCTCTGTCAGAGCCGGGATTGCCCTCTGGAGCTTTTCCCCAATGTCCCCAACTGGCACCACAGGTCCAGGACCTCGGGAACACTCAGGCTGGGAGGTTGGAGCTGGAATTGCCCTGTGGGAACCTTTTCCTGACATCCCCAGTTGGTTGTCCAGGAGCTCTGGAATGCTCTGTCGGAGCTGGAATTACCCTGTCGGAGCCTTTTCCCAATGCCCCCAGCTGCAATTGGCTTCCAGAGGTTGTCTAGGAGCTCTGGAATGCTCAGGCTGGAAGGTCAGAGCTGGAATTGCCCTGTCAGAACCTTTTCCTGATGTCCCCGATTGGCACCAGAGGTTGTCCAGGAGCTCTGGAATGCTCAGGGTGGCAGTTTGCAGCTGGAATTACCCTGTCAGAGCCTTTTCCTGATGTCCCCAACTGCAGTTGGCACCAGAAGTTTTCCAGGAGCTCTGGAATGCTCTGTCAGAGCTGGAATTATCCTGTCAGAGCATTTTCCCAATGCCCCCAACTGCAAATGGCTTCCAGAGTTTGTCCAGGAGCTCTGGAATGCTCAGGGTGGGAGTTTGCAGCTGGAATTGCCCTGTCAGAACCTTTTCCTGATGTCCCCAACTGCAGTTGGCACCAGAGGTTGTCCAGGAGGTCTGGAATGCTCTTTGAGAGCTGGAATTGCCCTGTAGGAGCTTTTTCCCGATGTCCCCAATTAACCAATTGGGGTTAATTAACCAGAACCTCTGGAATGCTCTGCCAGAGCTGGAGTTGCCCTGTCAGAGCCTCTTCCCGATGTCCCCAGCTGGCACCGGAGGCTGTCAGGGCTCAGAGGTGACATCCCTGCCCGGGCTCCAGAGTCAGGCCCCAGTGCCTTACGGATCATCCCGAGGGGATGCAGACCTCGCAGGGAATCCCAGGCAGATCCCCAACCCTCCTGCTCCATGGCCAGCAATCCCCAATCCTCTGATTCCTCATCCTTCTGCTCGGGAATTCTCCCTCCCTGCCTGGAAACCTCGGCCAGGTTTGTTCCTGGGGCTGGAATTGTGTCCTGGGATATCGAGGGAGCAGCTCTTCCCCCTCAGCAGCACTTCCACACCATGAAGAGGCTGTACTGGGTCTGTCCTGGCTCAAGGAAATTCCTCTTTCCTTAGGGAATTCCTGCTTCCTTAGGGAATTCCTTCTTCATTAGAGAATTTCTGCTTCCTTAGGGAATTCCTCTTTCCTTAGGGAATTCCTGCTTCCTTAGAGAATTCCTGCTTCCTTAGGGAAGCTCTGTCCCAGGTTTTCCTGCAGCCAGGAGAATCGTGCAATCCCCATTTCCCCGGAGCTTTGGGATGAGCTCTGCTCTGTCCCCGAGTCTGGAATGGCCCTGGTGACTCCGTGGTGCAAAATCTGCCCCCAGGGCCTCTTGTGCTTCCTTCAATCAGGAATATTCTCTTCCCAGCGATCTTGGGGAGTGAAAATTCCCCTTTCTGGCTGCTCCGTGCCTGGGCTGAAGCTCTCCTGTGCTCTTGGAGCACGCACTGACCCAAATTCCCCCAAATTTCGCTGCCTCCCCATCCTGGGCAGGCTGGAGAAGCTCCTGGAGCTCATCTTTCGCTCCTTTCTTTGAGTTTTTTCTCCTTCCTGACCCAAATTCCCCCAGATTTCACTGCCTCTCCTCCCGAGCAGGGCGCTGCTTTCCCCTGGGTGTCCCTGCCCGGTTTTGTCACCTTTTCCGTGTCATTCCAGCCTCTTCATCCCGCTGGCCATGGGAAATGCAGGGCTGAGCAGTGCCCTGGCTGCTCCCGGCACGGCTGGTGCTGATCCTGCTCCCAAAATCCGCCCCGAAATCCCAGTTTGCCTGCAGCAGGGTGCTGGTGTCCCTGGGGACAAACCCGGATCCCCCCGGGACAAACCCGGATCCCCCCGGGACACCCAGCCCAGCTCCTGGAGCGATTCACACAACCATCATCCCACCCTGGACCTTCTTCTTCCCGGGTCAGGAGCCGGGAGATTCCCGCAGGGAATTCCCTCTTCTCTCTGACCCCAAATTCCTGCCGATCTGCATCAATCCAGGCGGTTTTTGGTGCTGATTCCCCCTCGATTCCCCTTTTCCGCACTGGGAATCTTTTCCAGGGTTCCTCAGAGCTCTCGAGGGTGAAGTAGAAATTCCACTATTGCCACGATCCTGCTCTGCTTCCCGGCTCGGGAGCTGGGAGATTCCCAAAGGGAATTCCCTCTTCTCTCTGACCCCAAATTTGTGCTAATTTGCATCAATCCAGGCGATTTTTGGTGCTGATTCTCCTGGAAATTTCCCTTTCCACGCTGGGAATCTTTTCCAGGTCCTTCCAAGCTCTTGGAAATGCAGTGGAAGTTCCACCTCTGCCCTTTCCACGCTGGGAGCCTTTTCCAGGTCCCTCAAAGCTCTTGGAAATTAGGTAAAAATTCCACTATTGCCACGATCCTGCTCCGGGTCGGGAGCTGGGAGATTCCTGCAGGGAGTTTTCTCCTCACTCCTGCCTCGATTTTTTCTGGTCTGCATCAATCCAGGCGTTTTTTGGTGCTGATTCTCCTGGAATTGTGCTCTTTCCACGCTGGGAATCTTTTCCAGGTCCTTCCAAGCGCTCAGAAGTGAATTGGAAGTCCCAGCACTGCCACGATCCTGCTCAGGAGCTGGGAGATTCCCGCAGGGAATTCCCTCTTTCCCCACTTTGTGCTGATCTGCATCAATCCAGGCAATTTTTGGTGCTGATTCCCCTTTTTCCACGCAGGGAATCATTCCAGGCTCCTCCCAAGCTCTCGGGAGTTGGAAATCATTCCCAAATTCCCAAATTCCCAAATCCCAGCACTGCCACGCTCCCGCTCTGCTCAGATTCCAGCACAGCCACTGCCTGGAGATGATTTTTTATTCACCTGTACAGCAACTCCAAACACCCCAATTCCTTTTCCCAGCTTTTTAGGAGGAGTTAGGACCCCGACTGATCCTTCCTGATCCAAGGACAACCGCGGCTTCCGCTTTTGGGTCGTTTTATTTCACTTTCCCGGGAATTCTGGCTGGAAATCCTGGTCCAGTTGGCTCCCTGGAAGCTCAGACTCACTGCTGGAGTAAATGAAGTCGAGATTTAAAAAGAAAAAAAAAAAAAAATGTAAATACTGATGCAAAAAGCAGACAATTGATTCTTGATCATGTATTGGTACTTTATTTAGAGTCAATGTATAAAGCAACTCGGTGCACTTTTCCTACCTGACAGTATTTGGGGGGGTTTTATGTTCTTTTGTTATTATGGGTTTTGTGCTGTCTTTTTTAATCCGTGGAATTGTTAAGTATTTAATTTATTACGATGATTGATGTGCCCAGAGGACTAGTGCAATTTTTATTCAATACAGTCGGTCTGTATTTAATGTCAGGATTCTTTTGTAGCGTTGCTAGGGAATATTTTTCCAAACCTTGCTTTTCCTCCCCCCTGATTTTCCTTTTTTTCCCCTCCCTCCTCCCCTCTCTGTTTTCATCCTACAACTCATGAGGCGTTAAATGCCTTTTATTTGAGATATAACCCAACACTTGAGCACATCCTGCAGCCCCTAAAATGAACATTTCTCCCGGAAAAACACGCTAAGGAGGCACTTCTCCCCATTTTCCATGTTTCTTTGATTGTTATTTTTGCTCGGGGTGTGTGTGGGGGGATGTGTGAGCTCCGAATTCGGGAGGGGAGAGTGGGGAAGGTGCACAGAAAATTCATTTTCAGTGAAGGAAATGCATTTCCAGGCTCTGGGGATGATGAGAGAATGAGAATTTCCTCGTTTTCCTGCCTCGAACGCAGCTGGATTTGTGTTGTCCAATCCCCATGGGAATATCTGATCCATAAAATTACTATTTTCAAATTTTCCCATTTTTTATTTTTATTCCCCAAGGCCGTGTGAGTATTTTCTCTACACTTCAGCATTTCCCAGGAGGAGATTTGCCTTTGCCACAGCAAGCAAACTGCCAGGCACTGCCCAAATTCCTCCATAATCAGAATTTTTTGGGATCTGGTGAACATTTCCTTCCCTAACCAAGTGCCTGGACTTGGATCCAGTCTGGGTTTGGATCTCTGCATTTGGATTTTTTTTCTCCTCTCCAGCAAAATCCAGGGAAGCCTCAGGTTATTTCAGTGTTGCTGCCTCTGAGATGGGAAATTCCTCGGAGTATTTTATTGGGGAAAAAAGTGGAATTGGAAGATTTTATGCCTTTAATTTGAAAAAAAAGTGTGACAAGTTCAGCATGAAAGAGAATTATTGAGGTTGGAAAAGACCTCTGAGGTGGAATTATCGACGCTGCAGGTAATTTTTTGCAGATAAAGAGAGAACTGGAGGGAGGATTTCGGAATAAACAAATCAGGGCCATCTCAGAGCAGCCAAAAAAGGCCATAAATTATGCAAGGAAAAGCCAGGAGCTCGGGAAGAAATGCACTGATTTCCTGTCCCAAGCTGCCAGGGAATTTCTGCTTCCAACCAAAGACAGGAGAGGCTGGGAAGTGCCAGGGAGCTCTGGCAGAGCAAAGGGGCTGAGGGAGAGGAGATTCCGGGGGGAAAAATGGGGTTTTTGGGAGATTCTGGAGGGAAAATGGGTTTTTTTTTAAGATTCTGTAGTGAAAAGGGGGTTTTTTTGAGATTCTGGAGGAAAAATGGGTTTTTCTGGGAGATTCTGGAGGAAAAATGGGTTTTTTTGGAAGATTCTGGAGGAAAAAGGGATTTTGTTTGAGATTCCAGACCAGATGAGTGCTGTTTCCATAGGATTCCTGCTGGTTCCTCAGGGATTTTGGGGTTGGAATGGATTCCCCCTGAGCTTTTCCCATGGGAATGGGGAGAAAATGAGGGATTTTGAGGGATGTGGAACCAAGGGAGATCCCGAGAAGGATTTATAGGACACCTGGAATGGGAGCTGGGGAGCAGGATGGAGCAGGAAATGCCAGGATTTTGGGGTGGAAATGCTTTTATTCCTAGGAAATGCCAGGATTTTGGGGTGGGAATGCTTTTATTCCCAGGATTTGGGGTGGAAATGCCAGGATTTTGGGGTGGCAATGCTGCTGCTCCCTCAGGTGGCACCGCAGAGTGACCTGGGGATACCTGGGGACACCTGGGGACACCTGGGGACAGCAGGCCAGCCGAGGCTCCCAGAATTCATCCATCCCCACAGCTCGGACAGGGAGAGGTGCTTTGGCCAGGCCAGACAGCCTTTTGGCATTTTTAACCCTTTTTGGCCATTTTTAGCCCTTTTTGGCCATTTTTAGCTCTTTTTGGCCCTTTTTATCCCTTTCTGGCCAGGCCTGAGGTGCTTTGACCAGGCCTGAGAGCCTTTTTGGCCATTTTTAGCCCTTTTTGGCCCTTTAGCCAGGCCAGAGGTGCTTTGGCCACCTCAGAGGGCCTTTTTGGCCCTTTTTAATCAGGTCAGAGATCCTTTTTGGCCTGCCCAGAGGCACTTTCACCAGGCCAGAAGCCCGCTTTGGCCATTTTTGACCAGGCCAGAGGTGCTTTAGCCAGGCCAGAGGCTCTTTTTGGCTCTTTTTGGCTCTTTTTGGCCCTTTCTGACCAGGCCAGAGGCCCTTCAGCCAGGCCATAGGTGCTTTGGCCAGGCCAGAGATCCTTTTGAACCCTTCCTGACCAGGCCAGAGTCCCTTTTTGTCCCTTTTTGTCCCTTTTTGTCCCTTTTTCACCAGGCCAGAGCTCCTTTGGCCAGCTAGGAGATCCTTCCTGCCCAGGCCAGAGGTGCTTTTTGGATTTTCTGCCCAGGCCAGAGATCCTTTTTAGCCCTTTCTGACCCGCTCAGAGGTGCTGTGGGCAGCTCAGAGATCCTTTTTGGCCACCTCAGAAACCCTTCTGGCCACTTTTTGGCCCTTTTTGGCCATTTTTGGCCCTTTTTGGCCCTCCCTGGCCAGGCCCTGCACTGCTGTAAATAAAGCTCTACCTGCACTCCTCACCTCCTGCTCCCAACACCACTTTATTCCCAATTTTTACTCCTTTTCCCACCCAGTGCCACTTTATCCCAATTTTTACTCCTTTTCCCACCACTTTATCCCAATTTTTACTCCTTTTTCCTTCCCAATTCTGCTCCCAGCACCACTTTATCCCAATTTTTACTCCTTTTCCCTCCCAGCTCTGCTCCCTGTCCCTCTGGAACCAGAATTTCTCTGTGATCACCACACTCTGTACAATTTCAGAGCTCTTGCTGTGCTGTTTGCCTTTTTTTCCCTTTTCTCCTCTCCTCTCTCTTCTCTGGTCTCTTGAAGCACTGTTAATAAAAATCTGGATAAAATCAAATAAAATAAAAATAACCTTTCTCTCATCCTTCTCGGCTTGGTTTGTTGCTGTCTGGATTAACTGGAGCTGAAATCTTCCCTTTTAAACTCATTTTCCTTCTCTCTGCACCTCTCTGGGCTGAGTTGTGGGGCAGGGAATTTTTCTTTTTTCTGAGGTTTTTTTCTGGTTTTTATTTTAATTCTTACTATTTTAATTTTAATATTTTTATTTATTTTTATTTTTTGGGGGGGTTCTGGGTTTTTTAGGTTTTTTTAATTATTAATTTTTCTGGGAGTTTTCTTTCTTTTATTTTTACTATTTTTGTTTTTATATTTTTATTTTTATTTATTTTAATTTTTTCGGGGGGGTTCTGGGTTTTTAAGGTTTTTTTTAATAATTATTTTTTCTCTGATTTTTCTGGGGGTTTTTTATTATTATTTTATTTTTTCTCCAGGTCAGGGTGGACCCCGAATTCCCAGGATTTCTCCCTGGGTTCATCACCAGGTCAAAAATGAAATGAATAAAAATTTCATTTTATTGAATATAATTTTTAAAAAAATTTATTGAATATAAATTCATTAATTTTCATTTCCAAATTAATGAAATATCAGCTGAAGGCAAAGGCAAAGTCTGTATTCAGAGCATTTTATTATTTAAAAATAAAATAATATTGAAATAAAAACGAACCCAAATATCAGCTGAAGGCAAAGTCTACATCCAGAGCATTTTATTATTTAAAAATTTTTAAAAAAACCAAAGCTTGTGGATTTCTCTTTCCCTGCAAGTCACGAGTGAGGTTAAAACAGAGAAATCAAAATGCTCCTTACAACCTCCCCATCAAAAATAAATCAATTTCCCACATTTCCTGTACAGATAAATTACTAACATTACAGATAAATATTAACATTATTTCTGTTGATAAATTGGCTGTGGCAAAAACGCAGCCTTGGGTCCTTCTGTGGCAATCTGATGCTTTCCTGGGATTTCCAAAATCCTCAATCCCATTTTCCTGTCTTTGTTTCCCTGGGGGAAAATCAAATCCACTGGGAATGAGCTGGGAAATCCCAAAGCATCTCAGCAGCAGCAGAACGGGTGAGGAATCTGGGAATTCAGGGTGGAATTTGGGAATTCAGGGAGGAATCTGGGAATTCAGGGAATAATCTGGGAATTCAGGGTGAATCTGGGAATTCACAGAGAAATCTGGGAATTCAGTTAGGAACGTGGGAATTCAGGGAATAATCTGGGAATTCAGGGAGGAATTTGGGAGGAACCAGAGCCACCTCGGGAGGAACCCTCAGCTCCTCAGTCCTGTCCCAAATCCTATTCCTTGTGCACCCAAATCCCAAATCCCTGTCCTTGGAGCCCCTGGGAAATCCCAAATCCCTGTCTTTGGGACACCCAAATCCCACATCCAAAATCTGTGTCCCTGGTGCCTCCAAACCCCAAACCCCTGTCCTTGCAGCACCCACCACTGTCCTGGGTGCCCCCAAATCCAAAATCTGTGTCCTTGGAGCACCCAAACCCGAAATCCATGTCCTCAGGACACCCAAATCTCTATCCTTGGTGCAACCACCACTGCCCTTGGTGGCCCCATATCTGAAATCTGTGTCCTTGGAGCTCCCAAATCCCAAATCCCTGTCTTTGGAGCACTCACCACTGTCCTTGGAGAACCTAAATCTGAAATCTCTGTCCTTGGTGCAATCACCACTGTCCTTGGAGCACTCAAACCCCAAATCCAAAATCTGTGTCTTTGGTTCCCCTAAACCCCAAATCCCTGCCCTTGGTGCCCCCAATTCCCAAATCCCTGTCCTTGGAGCACTCACCACTGTCCTGGGAGCCCCCAAACTCCACATCCCTGTCCTTGCAGCCCCTAAACCCCAAATTCCCATCCCTGGAGCCCCCAATTCCCAAATCTCCATCCCTGGAGTCCCCAGTTCCCAAATCTCCATCCCTGGAGCCCCCAAACCCCAAATCACCATCCCTGGTGTCCCCAAACTCCACATCCCTGTCTCTGGAGCCCCCAATTCCCACATCCCTGTCCCTGGAGCCCCCAAACCCCAAATCCCTGTCCCTGGATCTCCCAGTTTCCAAATCCCTCTCCGTGGAGCCCCCAAACCCCAAATCCCTGTCCCTGGTGTCCCCAAACTCCACATCCCCATCCCTGGATCCCCCAGTTCCCAAATCCCCGTCCCTGGCTGCCCCAGCCCCACCCTGGCACACCCCCGCTGTCCCCCCGCCGCTCCCACCCCCCGTTCCCCAGCTCCGGGCTCTCTCCCTCTCCCCGGCGCTCCCGTCCCGCCGCTGCCGGTATCTGGCGGGGCTCCGGCGCAGGCTGGGCGCTGGCGGCAGCCGCAGGGAGCTCGTGCCGCGGAGCCGCTGCAGGCAGCAGAGCAGCGAGAGCACCAGCGTGTCCAGCAGCAGCTCCAGCATCTCCACCACCGACAGCACCGAGGAGCCGAACCACAGGCTCCACTGGCTGCCCATGCTGGACAGCAGCAGGTTCTCCTGGGGAAAATCAGAATTTGGGGTTGGCAGAGATCTGGGAATGGGAATTTGGCTGGGACAGCGAGGGGGAATGGATGGGATTGTGTGAAATGGGAAATCGTCCTTAAGGAGAGCAATCCCATGGTGGCAGCTGGAAAAATCCCTCCCAGCTGCCCAGGCTGGACAGCAGCAGGTTCTCCTGGGGAAAATCCACATTTGGGGTTGGCAGAGATCTGGGAATGGGGATTTGGCTGGGACATCCCAGGGGGAATGGATGGGATTGTGTGAAAGGCAGAATTCCCAAGTAGCATTCCCAAATAACATCTTAAGGAGAATAATCCTGGAAAAACTCCCCCTGTAGCCACCCCAGCTGCCCAGGCTGGACAGCAGCAGGTTTTCCTGGAAAAAATCCACATTTGGGGTTGGCAGAGATCTGGGAATGGGAATTTTGCTGTGACATTAAAAAGGGGAAGCAATGGAATTGTATAAAAGTTGGAATTCCCAAATGTTAGCCTTAAGGAGAATGACCCCATGGTGGCAGCTGGAAAAAGACCTCCCAGCTGCCCATGCTGGACAGCAGCAGGTTCTCCTGGAAAAAATCCACATTTGGGGTTGGCAGAGATCTGGGAATGGGAATTTGGCTGGGACATCCCAAGGGGAATCGATGGGATTGTGTGAAAGGAGGAATTCCCAAGTGTTTGTCTTAAGGAGAATAATCCTGGAGAAGGAGAGTAATCCCAGAAAAAGCCCTCCCAGCAGCCCAGGCTGGTCAGCAGAAGGTTTTCCTAGAAAAAATCCAGATTTGGGGTTTGTAGGAAGCTCTGGGAATGGGAATGTTGCTGTGCCGTCCAAGGGGGAATTTATGGAATTGTGTAAAACAGGAAATTTCTGAGAGTAATCCCAGAAAAAGAGAGTAATCCTGGAAAAAGCCCTCCCAGCAGCTCAGGCTGGACAGCAGCAGGTTCTCCTGGGGTCAAAAAATCAAAATTTGGGGTCAGCAGAGCTCTGGGAATGGGGATTTGGCTGTGACATTCAAGAAGGAATCAATAGGATTGTGTAAAACAGGGAATTCCCAAGTGTTGTCCTCAAGGAGGCTAATCCTGGAAAAAGCCCTCCCAGCACCCCAAAACCAACCCAGGGAGCAGAGTCTGGGGAGAATAATCCTGAAAAATCCCTCCCTGCAGCCATCCCAGCAGGGAATTTTTCCCCAAAACCAACCCGGGGAGCAGTTTTGGGGTTTTCACCTACCGAGAGCAGAGGAGATTCATTCACAGCCTGGTAGTTGAGCTGCTGGTAGAAGATGGTGACCTTGGCAATGTCCTTCCTGCGGGGACAGAGCAGCAGGTGGCACTGGGGACATCCCTGAGCCTCCCCTCCAGGATTTTGGGGGGAAAAAGGACTTTTCCCACTCCTACCAACGTTTTTCTTGAGGTTGTCCAACCAGAGCTTGGGGAAAAGTCAGTATTTTGCGGGGTGGGGAGGAAAAATTGGGAGTTTCTTGGATTCTCCTGGGAGTTTTTTGGATTCTCCTGGGAGATTTTTTTTTATTCTCCTGGTTTTCTTTTTTTATTGCCCTGGGAGTTTCTTGGATTCCTCTTGGAGTTTCTTGGGTTCTCCTGGGAGGTTTTTTTTTTATTCTCCTGGGAGTTTTTTTTGGATTCTCCTAGGAGTTTATTGGATTCCCCATGGAGTTTCTTGGATTCTCCTAGGAGTCTCTTGGATTCCCCATGGATTTCTTGGATTCTCCTAGGAGTTTTTTTGGATTCTCCTGGGAGTTTTTTTGGATTCTCCTAGGAGTTTCTTGGATTCTCCTAGGAGTTTTTTTGGATTCTCCTGGGAGTTTCTTGGATTCCCCATGGAGTTTCTTGGATTTTCCTAGAATTTCTTGGATTCTCCTGGGAGTTTTTTTGGATTCTCCTGGGAGGTTTTTTTTTTTTTATTCTCCTAGGAGTTTTTTTGGATTCCCCATGGATTTCTTGGATTCTCCTAAGAATTTCTTGGATTCTCCTAAGAATTTCTTGGATTCTCCTAAGAATTTCTTGGATTCTCCTAGGAGTTTTTTGGATTTTCCAGCACGTTTCCCTCTCAGCCTCCCTTCCCAGCCCAACACCTGAGGGATGAGGAGCTCATCATGGATTTACCTGTTGCTGGTGGAGTTGTAGCCATTCTGGTGCCTCAGGGCCTGGCGGACCCAGTCCTGCAGGGATGGGGTGGTTGGGATTGGAATATTTGTTATTGGAATATTATTGGAATATTTGCTATTGGAATATTTGTTACTGGAGTATTTCTCATTGGAATATTTCCTATTGGAATGGTTGGGATTGGAATATTTGCTATTGGAGTATTTGCTATTGGAATGGTTGGTATTGGAATATTTGGGGTCAGTTTGGGGTTTGGGGTCAGTTTGGGGTTCAGGGTCAGTTTGGGGTCAGTTCAGGGTTTGGGGTCACTTTGGGGTTTGGGTCAGTTTAGGGTTTGGGGCCACTTTGGGGTCAGGGGTCAGTTCAGGGTTTGGGGTCAGTTTAAGGTCAGTTTAAGGTCAGTTTGGGGTCAGTTTGGGGTCAGTTTAGGGTTAGTTTGTTTGGGGTTTGGGGTCACTTTGGGGTCAGTTTTGGGTCAGTTTGGGGTCAGTTTGTTTGGGGTTTGGGGTCACTTTGGGGTCACTTTGGGCTAATTTTCCCTGACTCAGGGCAGCCTGTGCCTCACCTGGGATTTGGCCGAGGGCCACTTGGCTGTCCCAGCCGACACTTTGTACAGAGATTCCCTGAGGAGAGAAAAAACAGGAATTCCACAATCCCAAAAATCCCCAGGGCAGCTCTGGAGAACCTTCCTGAGTTCAGCTCCCAAAATAACCCCAGAAGTTGCCTGAAAATTGCTCAGGAGGAAAATCGAAACAATTTCAAAATCCTGAGACTTTCTGGATACATCCATAATGCAAACTTTTGGTATTTTGTTTTCAAAATCACCTTTTCCTTTCAAAATTGTTCAAAATTTCAAAATGAAACTGAAGAAATCCAGGCTGAAAATGACACAAGCGCTATTTAATTAGGGTTGGGCCTAATTAAACATCTCAGACATTTTTAAACCATTTCCCTTCTCCGGAATAAAATTATTTTTTAATATAATCCTCTCATTTTTGGCTCTCTCAGCACTGGGGTTGAAGCACCAAACCAGAATCTCTCAGCCCCAGTTATTCCACGAATTTGAATTTCCACGCAATTCAAATCCCATGAACTTTAACCCAGGGATTTCCCAGGGAATTCCCAGATTTCCTGTTGTGTTTTCCCTGGTTTTTGGGCTCACCTGCAGGGTTTGGGGCACTGCTCGAAGCAGTTGAGGTGGTGATTCCTGAGGCGGCTGTAGAGCTGGTAAAAGCAATGTCCTGGAAAAGGAGGGAAGGATTGGGATCAGGGAATTCCCTTGGGAATGATTCCAGAGGAGCTGAGGGTGGGACAGCTGGGGGGTTGTGCTGAGATTTGGGGTCAGAGTCAGAATTCAGAGCTTGGAATTATAAAATCCCGGAATCGTAAAATCACAGATTCATAAAATCCCAGAATCGTAAAATCATGGGATCATAAAATCACAGAATGACAAAATCCCAGAATAATAACATCACAAAATCATAAAATCCTGGAATCATAACATCCCAGAATCATAAAATCCCAGAATAATAACATCACTTAATCTCCAGTGTCCTGGAAAAAGGGGATGGAAGGAATGGGATCAGGGAATTCCCTTGGGAATGATTCCAGAGGGGCTGAGGGTGGGACAGCTGGGGGGTTGTGGTGAGATTTGGGGTCAGAGTCAGAATTCAGAGCTTGGAACCTTAAAATCATAAAATCACAGAATTGTAAAATGATTTGTGATCCATGGAATCATAAAATCCCAGAATTGTAACATCACGGAATCACAAAACCGCAGAATCATAAAATCACGGAATTATAAAATCACAGATTCATAAAATCACAGAATCACAAAATCACAGAATCATAAAATCCTGTGATTCCATGGATCAATGATCCCTTTAAACTCAGAGATTTTATGGATCAATGATCCCTTTAAACTCAGGATATTCCATGGATCAATGATCCCTTTAAACTCGGGATATCCTGTGATTCCACAGATTAATTTAAACCCAGGATATTCTGTGATTCCATGGATCAATGATCCCTTTGTACTGAAGATACTCTCTGATCCCATGGATCAATGATCTCTTTAAATCCAGGATATTCTCTGATGCCATGGATCAATGATCCCTTTAACTCAGGATATTCCATGGATCCCACAAATCCACGAGGGCAAATCCTCAGCAGCTCAGAGCAGCAGTAATCCCAGAAATCTCAACCCCGGCAGGAATTCCGGAATAATCCCAGAATAATCCCAGAACAATCCCAGAACAATCCCAGAATAATCCCAGAACAATCCCAGAACAATCCCAGAATAATCCCAGAATAATCCCAGAACAATCCCAGAACAATCCCAGAATAATCCCAGAACAATCCCAGAACAATCCCAGAACAATCCCAGAATAATCCCAGAACAATCCCAGAACAATCCCAGAACAATCCCAGAACAATCCCAGAACAATCCCAGGACAATCCCAGAACGATTCCAGGACAATCCCAGGACAATCCCAGGACAATCCCAGGACAACTCCAGGACAATCCCAGGACAATCCCAGGACAATCCCAGACCAATTCCCATTTCCCTGCCCAGCTCTCACCCCAGGCAGGGTGCTGGTTGTAGTCGCAGTGCTGCGCCCCGGCAGGAATTCCCGAACAATCCCACAACAATCCCAAAACAATCCCAGAACAATCCCTGAACAATCCCACACCAGTTCCCCTTTCCCCTGGAGCCTCACCCCAGGCAGGGTGCCGGTTGTAGTCGCAGTGCTGCGCCCCGGTGGGCAGTGGGTAATAATTCCAGACCAATCCCAAAACTATCCCAGAACAATCCCAGGACAATTCCCGAACAATCCCAGGACAATCCCAGAACAATCCCTGAACAATTCCACAATAATTCCCATTTCCCTATTGATCTCTCACCCCAGGCAGGGTGCTGGTTGTAGTCGCAGTGCTGAGCCCCGGCAGGAATTCCCGAACAATCCCACAACAATCCCAAAACAATTCCAGAACAATTCCCGAACAATCCCAGGACAATCCCAGAACAATCCCTGAACAATCCCACACCAGTTCCCCTTTCCCCTGGAGCCTCACCCCAGGCAGGGTGCCGGTTGTAGTCGCAGTGCTGCGCCCCAGCAGGAATTCCGGAATAATTCCGGAACAATCCCAGAACAATCCCGAACAATCCCAGAACAATCCCACACCAATTCCCCGTTCCCCTGGAGCCTCACCCCAGGCAGGGTGCCGGTTGTAGTCGCAGTGCTGAGCCCCAGCAGGCAGTGGGTAATAGTAATATCCGCAGCCACACTCGCGGATCATGATGTGCTGGAAGCAGGAGTGCAGGCAGGCCTGGCTCGGAGCGAGGGGAAAGGGTTGGGTCAGCCAGGAAAAATCCCAAATTAAAAACCCCAAAAAATCCCAAATCTGCAGGATTGGAATTCCAAATCTAATCTGTAATGGGTTTTGTTATGGGAAAAAGGCACAAAATGGTGGGAAAGGTTATGGGAAAGGCACCAAATGGTGGGGAAAAAAATCCCCAAAAACACCCCTGAAAAAAATCCCAGATCTGTAGGATTGGGATTTACACCTCTCAGGAAATGTAAATCTCTAATGGGTTTTGTTAAGGGAAAAAGGCACACAGTGGTGGGAAATGTTGTGGGAAAGGCACCAAATGGTGAGGAAAAAATCCCCAAAAAAACCCCAAAAAAAGTCCTGAATCTGTAGGATTGGGATTTACATCTCTTAGGAGATGTAAATCTGTAATGGGTTTTGTTAAGGGAAAAGGCACACAGTGATGGGAAAGGCTGTGGGAAAGGCACTGAATGGTGGGGAAAAAAATCCCCAAAAAACCCCCCAAAAAACCCCAAATCTGTAGGATGGAGCTCTGAGATGTAAATCTGTAATGGGTTTTGTTATGGGGAAAAGGTACACAGTGGTGGGAAAGTTATGGGAAAGGCACTGAATGGTGGGGAAAAAAATCCCAAAAAACTCCCAAAGCTGTAGGATGGAGCTCTGAGGAGATGTAAATCTGTAATGGGTTTTGTTAAAACCCTGAGGGGGTAAAACATCCTACAGAACACCTCAGCTGTAGGGTTTTTGTGGGGCAGAACCTGTGGGGTGGAGGAGTTGTTGTGGGGCAGAATGTAGGGTTTTTGTAGGGCTGTAGCTGCAGGGTGTAGGGCTTTTGTAGGGCTGTACCTGCAGGGTGTAGGGTTTTTGTAGGGCTGTACCTGCAGGGTGTAGGGCTTTTGTAGGGCTGTACTATACCTGCAGGGTGTAGGGTTTTTGTAGGGCTGTACCTGCAGGGTGTAGGGTTTTTGTAGGGCTGTACCTGCAGGGTGTAGGGTTTTTGTAGGGCCATACCTGCAGGGTGTAGGGCTGTTATAGGGTCATACCTGCAGGGTGTAGGGTTTTTATAGGGCTGTACCTGCAGGGTGTAGGGATTTTTGTACCTGCAGGCTGTAGGGTTTTTATAGGGCCATACCTGCAGGGTGTAGGGTTTTTGTAGGGTCATACCTGCAGGCTGTAGGGATGTTGTACCTACAGGGTGTAGGGGTTTTGTAGGGCCATACCTGCAGGGTATAGGAGTTGTTGTACTTGCAGGCTGTAGGGCTGTTATAGGGTCATACCTGCAGGGTGTAGGGATTGCTGTACCTGCAGGGTGTAGGGTTTTTGTAGGGCCATACCTGCAGGCTGTAGGGTTTTTGTAGGGCCATACCTGCAGGGTGTAGGGTTTTTGTAGGGCCATACCTGCAGGGTGTAGGAGTTGTTGTAGAGCAGCTCCACATCCACGTCACTCCCATCCGTGGTGCATTTCCCATAATTGCCTCCCAGGCGATTCACCTCGTCCTGTGCACAGGGAAAGAAAGAGTTAATTGGGGCAGTGCTAATTGGAGCCAGAGCCTCTGGAATTCCCTGCAGGGATTCAGAGAGATTTCCTGGAAATCTCAGCATTGATCTGAGAGATTTCCTGGATTCAGAGAGATTTCCTGGAATTCTCAGCACTGATTTCAGGGAGCAGCAGAGCTGGGCCTGGATAATAAATATTATTAGGGAGAGATGGGAAAGGTGGGAGAATGCAGAGGAATCATGGAATATCAGAAGGAACCCACGGGGATTATTTAATCCCATTCCTGTCCTGGCCCAGCACACCCCAAAACCCCACCCTGTGCCTCCAAACATTTGAAGAGCTGTGCACCTAAAATCCTATTAGAACCCCAAAATAAAACCATTTCTCCCCTTTTTAACTATATCTGCATCATACAGAACTGCTGTGCACCTAAAATTCTATTTAAACACCACAATAAAACCCTTTTTCCCCTTTTTAACTACATCTGCCTCACACAGAAGTGCCGTGCAACTAAAATCCTATTAAAACCCCAAAATAAACCCCTTTTCCCCCCTTTTAACCACACCTGCCTCACACAGAAGATTTTCTTTTTTAATAAGAAAATCTTATTAAAACCCTTTTTCCCCTTTTTCACTACATCTGCATCATACAGAAATGCTGTGCCCCTAAAATTCTATTAAAATCCCAAAATAAAACCCCTTTTCCCCTTTTTAACTACATCTGCATGATACAGAAGTGCTATGCACCTAAAATCCTATATAAATCCCCACATAAAACCCTTTTCCCCCCTTTTAACCGCGTCTGCCTCAGATAGAAGAGCCGTGCACCTAAAATCCTATTAAAACCCCAAAATAAAACTCTTTCCCCACTTTTTAACTACATCTGCATCATACAGAAGTGCTGTGCACCAAAAATCCTATTAAAACATCAAAATAAACATTTTATTTAAACTTTTCCCCCCTTTTAACCACACCTGCCTCACACAGAAGAGCCGTGCACCTAAAATCCTATTAAAACCCCAAAATAAACATTTTATTTAAACTTTCCCCCTTTTTAACTACATCTGCCTCACACAGAAGAGCCGAGCACCTAAAATCCTATTAAAACCCCCAAATAAACCGCTTTTCCCCCCTTTTTAACTACATCTGCGGGTTGTTCCCACCCTCCCAGCAGCAGTGCGGGTGTCACCCCTTGGGTTTGGTGTCCCCAGCGGTGGCACCTGGCGGATGCCGATGGTGGTGGCGATGCCGGGCCGGATGTCGAAGCCCTCGTGCTCCAGGAAGGGGGTCTGGTTGTGGTTGTGGATCATCACCTTCACCCCGGCCACGGTGGACAGCAGCGGGATGTGGTCCTTCTGCTCGGCCCGCAGGATCAGGGACAGCCCTGGGGATGGAGAGATGGGGAAATGGGGAAACACTGGGGAAATGGGAATGTTGGGAGTTGGGGGATTGAGCAAATCGCTGCTAGGAGAGCCATTGTCTCTCCTTAGAACATTGGGGTTGCTGGGATTCTCAGCACTGATCAATTCTCAGCACTGATCAATTCTCAGCACTGATCAATTCTCAGCACTGATCAATTCTCAGCACTGATCAATTCTCAGCACTGATCAAATCGCTCCCAGTAGTGCCATTTTCTCTCCTTAGAACATTGGGGTTTCTGGAATTCTCAGCACTGATCAATTCTCAGCACTGATCAATTCTCAGCATTGATCAATTCTCAGCACTGATCAAATTGCTCCCAGCAGAGCCATTTTCTCTCCTTAGAACATTGGGGTTTCTGGAATTCTCAGCACTGATCAATTCTCAGCACTGATCAGTTCTCAGCACTGATCAATTCTCAGCACTGATCAGTTCTCAGCACTGATCAATTCTCAGCACTGATCAATTCTCAGCACTGATCAAATTGCTCCCAGAAATGCCATTTTTATCTCCTTAGAACATCAGGATTTCTGCAATTCTCAGCATTGATCAATTCTCAGCATTAATCAAATTGCTCCCAGCAGAGCCACTGTCTCTCCTTAGCACACTGGGATTTCTGGGATTCTCAGCACTGATCAGTTCTCAGCACTGATCAATTCGCTCCCAGCAGTGCCATTTTCTCTCCTTAGAACATTGGGGTTTCTGGGATTCTCAGCACTGATCAGTTCTCAGCACTGATCAATTCTCAGCACTGATCAGTTCTCAGCACTGATCAATTCTCAGCACTGATCAAATTGCTCCCAGAAATGCCATTTTTATCTCCTTAGAACATCAGGATTTCTGCAATTCTCAGCATTGATCAATTCTCAGCATTAATCAAATTGCTCCCAGCAGAGCCACTGTCTCTCCTTAGAACATTGGGGTTTCTGGGATTCTCAGCACTGATCAATTCTCAGCACTGATCAATTCTCAGCATTAATCAATTCTCAGCATTAATCAAATTGCTCCCAGAAGAGCCATTTTCTCTCCTTAGAACATTGGGGTTTCTGGGATTCTCAGCACTGATCAATTCTCAGCACTGATCAATTCTCAGCACTGATCCCATTGCTCCCAGCAGAGCCATTTTTTCTCCTCAAATATAAATATAAATATAAATATAAATATAAATATAAATATAAATCCAAACACAAATACAAACATAAAAATAAATATGAATAGAAACAGAAATAGAAATACAATAATAATAATACTAATCATAGTAATAGTAATAATATTGATTAATAATAATAATAATAATAATATATATTAATTTGAGCTCTTTACCCCACTTCCCCAAGTCACTCACCATAAGGAATTCCCGGTTTGGTGGCTGTCCAGAAGGGATCTGTCCCCTTGCTGTTGAAGGTGTAGCAACTCCCAAAAACTGGGTGGTGGAAGTGAACATAATCACTGCAATGGAGAGAGGTTGGATGGGAGTTTAATCATGAGTGTGGAGAGAATTTAATTTAAAGCAGGATGAGCTTGGGAAAATGGGGATTTTACCATTTTTCTGTGATTCCGTGGATCAATGATCCTTTAAACTCAGGATATTCCATGATTCTGTGGATCAATGATTCTTTAAACTCAGGATATTCCACGATTCCGTGGATCAATGATCCCTTTAAAATCAGGATATTCCATGGATCAATGATCCTTTAAACTCAGGATATTCCATGGGTCAATGATCCCTTTAAAATCAGGATATTCCATGATTGCATGGATCAATGTTCCCTTTAAACTATGGATATTCCATGATTCCATGGATCAATGTTCCCTTTAAACTCAGGATATTCCATGATTCCATGGATCAATGATCCCTTTAAAATCAGGATATTCCATGGATCAATGATCCTTTAAACTCAGGATATTCCACGGATCAATGATTCCTTTAAACTCAGGATATTCCAGGGATCAATGATTCCTTTAAACTCAGGATATTCCATGGATCAATGATCCCTTTAAACTCAGGATATTCCATGGATCAATGATCCCTTTAAACTCAGGATATTCCATGGATCAATGATCCCTTTAAACTCAGGATATTCCAGGGATCAATGATTTCTTTAAACTCAGGATATTCCACAATTCCATGGATCAATGACAAGCAGAGCCACATGGAATTAAATATGCTAATAAAACCGAATTTATAAAATGTGAAGATTTGTTGCCTCAGTGTCCATTTTGGGTGCAGCCTCATGTAAGCCTTGCCTGCCCTGATTGCACCTGAAGCCCTTCAATAAATTAATCTGCTTTTTATTCTCCTAACTTTCAATAACCTCTGGTTGAGGTCAGCTCAGCTAAGGCATCACCTGGAAATCCCAAAAACACCCAGCTGGGCCTGCAGGGCTCCCCAAAAAAACACACCTGGGCCTGCAAGACTCCCCAAAAGCAAACATATTCTGGAGGGGCAGGATGGGGATTGACCCCAAAATTCACCCCAAACCGACCTGGGCCTGCAAGACTCCCCAAAAACAAACACATTCAGAGGGGCAGGATGGGGATTCACCCCAAAATTCACCCCAAAACTCACCCCAAAATTCACCCCAAGCTGACCTGAGCCTGCAGTGCTCCCCAATAAAACACACCTGGGCCTGCAAGACTCCCCAAAAATAAACACATTCTGGAGGGGCAGGATGGGGATTCACCCCAAAACTCACCCCATAATTCACCCCAAAGCTGACCTGGGCCTGCAGGGCTCCCCAAAACCAAACATTGCAAAGGGGCAGGAGGGAGATTCACCCCAAAATTCACCCCAAATTCACCTGGGCCTGCAGGGCTCCCCAAAAGCAAATACATTCTGGAGGGGCAGGATGGGTTTTCACCCCAAAATTCCCCCAAACCCACCTGGGCCTGCAGGGCTCCCCAGAAAAACACACCTGGGCCGGCAGAGCTCCCCAAAATCAAACACATTCAGAGGGGCAGGATGGGGATTCACCCCAAAATTCACCCCAAACACACCTGGGCCAGGAGGGCTCTCTAAAAACAAACATTCAGAGGGGCAGGATGGGTTTTCACCCCAAAATTCACCCCAACAAAACCCACCCGGGCCTGCAGGGCTCGCCGTCGTACTGGCAGGAGTACACCATGTCATGGATGTGCTCCTCGTGCTGCGAGATGTTGATGATGACGGGCAGCTGGGCCATGATGTTCATGTAGTGGAAGCGATACCACTCCAGGATGGCGTCCATGCCTGACGAGTAGGCCTGGAAGAAACAATTCCCTCCCGAGGAGTCGCACTGGAGAGAGGGAAAAACTCAGGATTAGAGGGACGAAAAGGGGATGGTGGGGATGGGGATGAGGGGAATCTGTTTGCCCTCAGAAAGGGGAAATTCTCATTGTTTCAGTTCTCACTGAGGGTGGAATTTTCTCCAAATCCTTTCAGTTCTGAGGGTGAACCTTTTCTCCAAATCCTTTCAGTTCTGAGGATAGAACTCTCTCCAAATTGTTTCAGTTCTGAGGGTGAAATTTTCACCAAATCGTTTCAGTTCTCACTGAAAGAACTTGGAGAAAGACTTTTCTCCAGCCTGAGCTGCTCCATCTCATGGAGAGAGGCAGGAGGACAGGAATCACCCCAAAATCATTGCACTGGGAGAGAGGGAAAAGCTTGGGATGAAGGGGAGAAACTGCAGGGAAAAGGGGATGGTGGGGATGGGGATGAGGGGAAGCTGTTTGCCCTCAGAAAGGGGAAATTCTGATTGTTTCCCTTCTCATTGAGGGTGGAATTTTCTCCAAATTGTTTCAGTGCTGAGGGTGGAACTTTCTCCAAATCCTTTCAGTTCTCACTGAGGATGGAATTTTCTCCAAATCCTTTCAGTTCTCACTGAGGATGGAATTCTCTCCAAATTGTTTCAGTTCTAAGGGTGGAATTTTCTCGAAATCATTTCAGCTCTCACTGAAAGAACTTGGAGAAGGAATTTTCTCCAGCCTGAGCTGCTCTATCTCAGGGAAAGAGGCAGGAGGACAAGAATCACCCCAAAATCATTGCACTGGAGAGAGGGAAAAGCCCTGGATGAGGGGGAGAAGGATTAAAGGGAAAAGAGGATGGTGGGGATGGGGGTGAGGGGAAGCTGTTTGCCCTCAGAATGGGAAAATTCTGATTGTTTCCCTTCTCATTGAGGGTGGAATTTTCTCCAAATTGTTTCAATTCTGAGGATGGAATTTTCTCCAAATCGTTTCAGTTCTCACTGAAAGAACTTGGAGAAACAATTTCTCCAGCCTGAGCTCCTCCATCTCAGGGGGAGAGAGGCAGGAGGACAAGCAGGACAGGAATCCCAATCCCAAAATCCCAATCCCAAAATCATTGCACTGGAGAGAGGGAAAAACTCGGGATGAAGGGGAGGAACGGCAGGGAAAAGGGAATGGTGGGGATGGGGATGAGGGGAATCTGTGTTTTCCCAGAAAGTGGAAACTCTGGGAAAATATGGAATTTTTATTTATTAGAATTTATGGAAAAGGCAGTAATTACCTCAAGTAAATGCTAAAAGAATCTGCTCCTTGTTCATGAGGAAAAAGTGGAGATTTCACCTGTGAGCTCTGCCTGCTCAGGGATTTCAGGGTGGATTTTGGGGTGAATTTTGGGGTGAATCCCCATCCTGCCCCTCTTCAATGTGAGCTCTCCCTGCTCAGGGATTTTGGGGTGGATTTAGGGGTGAATTTCAGGGTGGATTTTGGGGTGAATTTCGGAGTGGATTTTGGGGTGAATCCCCATCCTGCCCCTCTGCAATGTGAGCTCTCCTTGCTCAGGGATGTCGGGGTGGATTTTGGAGTGGATTTTGGGGTGAATTTTGGGGTGAATCCCCCTCCTACCCCTCCAGAACATCCCCCCATCCCCAAGGAAGCATCCAACCCTCCTTTTCCCCCCCAAATCCCCCCGAAACCCCAGCAGCACCCACTGACCAGCCTGAATCCCACGCTGGAATGTCTCTTGCCGGACCTGAGGTCAGACACCCTGAGCAGGGAGAAGTTTTGGCTGAGCCTGAAGGCAGAATTGCTGATGTTCCTCTCTCTGGGCAAGCCCTGGATGTGGACATTGGTGTCGTTGTCGTGGAACAGCCTGGCCGAGGTGTTGATCCCGTACAGGAAGGTGATGGACTCCTCGGCCATGCGGTCCAGCTGCTGCAGGTGCTCGCTCACCAGCTCGAACCTGCCAGGGGAATTTGGGAATTTTCATTTTTCTGAGGGATAAAGGGATTGGGAGCCTCACAGGGAATTTGGGAATATTCACATCGTTGAGGGATAAAAGGGTTTGGATCCTCACAGGGAATTTGGGAATTTTCACGTCCCTGAGGGATAAAGGGACTTGGATCCTCACAGGGAATTTGAGAATTCCCAGATTGCTGAGGGATAAAGGGATTTTGAGTCTCACAGGGAATATTCACGTTGCTGAGGGATAAAGGGATTTGGATCCTCACAGGGAATTTGGGAATTCCCAGGTTGCTGAGGGATAAAGGGATTTGGATTCTCACAGGGAATTTGGGAATTCCCAGGTTGCCGAGGGATAAAGGGATTTTTGATCCTCACAGGGAATATTCACGTTGTTGATGGATAAAGGGATTTGGATCCTCCCAGGGAATTTGGGAACATTCAAGTTGTTAATAGATAAAAGGATTTGGATCCTCACAAGGAATTTGGGAATTTTCATTTTTCTGATGGATAAAAGGATTTTGATCCTCACGGGATCCATGGGAAGGTTATTCCAAGATGGATGTGGGAGAATATCCAGGAATTCTGGTGAGGTGCTCAGCATGCCAATAAATGGATTTATTAACTGAGTATTTTAACTGAATTTATTAAATGAATATATTAACAGAATTTAGTAAAGGAATGTGTGAACTCCAATAAATGAATTTACTAACTGAATATATTAACTGATTTTATTAACTGAATATATCAACTCCAACAAATAAATTTATCAGCAGCTCCCGTGAATTCCAGCTGTTGGAAACCTCGGAGCTCGTCAGCCAATTAGCTAATTATTCCACGGAAATTACCTAATTCCCTCACTATGTAACACGAAACTCGGTGATAATTCCTATCATGAGAGCCTCGCCTGGCAAGCAGAGCCACCCGGAATTCCGGATCTGCTCCCTGATTTCCTGTGCTGTTCCCAGTTTCTGTGGAAAACCCCAGGGAATTGGCTGGGACAGCACCATTCCAGAGTGAGGAGTTGGGCTGGGGAGGAATTCATGGAGCTGTCATGTTTGTAGGGAAAGGTGTTTTTGTGGGAGCACAGAATCCTGTCTTTATCAGAGCTCAGAATCTGTTTTATCAGAGCCCAAAATCCTGTTTTTATCAGAGCCCAGAATCCTGTTTTTATGGGAGCCCAGAATCCTATGTATTTATGGGAACCCAGTACACTGTTTTTATCCTGTTTCTATCAGAGCCCAAAATCCTGTTTCTATCAGACCCCTATCCTGTTTCTATCAGAGCCCAAAATCCTGTTTTTATCAGAGCTCAGGATCTGTTTTTATCAGACCTCACAAGCCTGTTTCTATCAGAGCCCAGAATCCTGTTTCTATCAGACCCCTATCCTGTTTCTATCAGAGCCCAGAATCCTGTTTTTATCAGAGCCCAAAATCCTGTCTTTATCAGAGCTCAGAATCTGTTTTTATTAGAGCTCAATCCTCTTTTGATCAGAGCCCAGAATCCTGTTTTTATCAGAGCCCAGAATCTGTTTTTATCAGAGCTCAGGATCTGTTTATATCAGAGCTCACAATCCTGTTTTTATCAGAGCCCAGAATCCTGTTTCTATCAGAGCCCTATCCTGTTTTTATCAGAGCTCAGGATCTGTTTCTATCAGAGCTCAGGAGCTGTTTTGATCAGAGCTCAGAATCTGTATTTGTTAGAGCTCACAATCCTGTTTTATCAGAGCCCAGAATCTGTTTTTATCAGAGCCCAAAATCCTGTCTTTATCAGAGCTCAGGATCTGTTTTGATCAGAGCTCAGGATCTGGTTTTATCAGAGCCCAGGATCAGCTCTCAGCTCCCAGCAGGTGCCCAGGTGAGCTCCCTCTCTGCTGACTCAGCACTTGGAACTCACTGCTCCAAGTCCTTGCACAATTCCCAACAGGATCTGTATCGGGAAACCAGGATGGAAACAACAACAGCAGCAGCAGCAGCAGGCTGTCCACCTGGGGCAGGCATGGAGACCTGGGGGATGCAACCCTGACCTTTCCCAAACCTTCCCAAACCTCTGGGAACATCCAGGTGGGATGGGAAGCCACCCAGATTACCTGCAGGGATCCATCCTTGACCTTTCCCAAATTTTTGGGATGAGACGCAGCCCAGACTACCTGCAGAGATCCATCCCTGACCCATTCCCATCCCCCATTCCCTGTATGGATCCAGATTCTCTGCATGGATCCAGATTACATATATGGATCTAGGTTACCTGTATGGATCCAGATTCCCTGCACGGATCCAGGTTACCTGTAGGGATCCAAATTACCTGCATGGATCGATCCCTGACCCATTCCCATCCCACATTCCCTGTATGGATCCAGATTATCTGTATGCATCCAAGTTACCTGTACAGATCCAGGTTACCTGCATGGATCTGTATCACCTGTATGGATCCATATTACCTATACGGATCCAGATTACCTGTATGGATCCATCCCTGACCTATCCCATCCCACTTTCCTGTGTGGATCCAGATTCCCTGCATGGATCCAGGTTACCTGTATGGATCCAAATTCCCTGCATGGATCCAGGTTACCTGTATGGATCCAGATTACCTGTATGGATCCATCCCTGACTCATTCCATCCCACATTCCCTGTACAGCTCCTGCTCACCTGTACAGATCCACATTCCCTGTACAGATCCACATTCCCTGTACAGATCCAGCTCACCTGTACAGATCCATATCCCCTGTACAGATCCACATTCCCTGTACAGATCCAGCTCACCTGTACGGAACCATATTACCTGTATGGCTCCATATCCCCTGTACAGCTCCAGCTCACCTGTACAGATCCACATTCCCTGCATGGCTCCAGCTCACCTGTACAGATCCACATTCCCTGCACAGCTCCAGCTCACCTGTACAGATCCAGATCCCCTGTACAGCTCCAGCTCACCTGTATGGATCCAGGTTACCTGTACAGATCCAGATCCCCTGCACAGCTCCAGCTCACCTGTACAGATCCAGATCCCCTGTACAGCTCCAGCTCACCTGTACAGATCCAGGTTACCTGTACAGATCCAGCTCACCTGCACAGCTCCAGCTCACCTGTAGGGATCCAGGTTGCAGATGGTGACAGCAGGGAACATCTTGGGCTCGGAGTGCATGGACATGGTGAGCACCACGGGGTAAGCCCAGTACTGGCTGAACATGAGCGCAAACTGCCAGTAGAGCATGCCGAAGCTGGCCAGCAGCAGCAGCGTCCAAAAAGCCGTTTTCATCCTGTTCCTGCCCGAGCACACCAGCCGGATGGTGCCGTGGATGGTGGTGTTCTTGCAGAAAAACTCAAACATCTCCCTGAAGGAGGCGTAGAATTCGATCAGCCCTTCCTTCCTCGCGGCTTCTCCTTGGGAGAATTCCTGCTCCATGCTCAGGGTCTTGCTGGGAGTGGGGAGGAGGAAAAATGGGATTAATGTGAGGGGAAGAGTCTTCCAATGGGACTTTTTCCAAAACTTGGACTGATATTGTATAAGTTAAATATTGTATAAATATTGTACAAGTAAAATATTGCAAAAATGTTGTTGGGAGAATTCCTGCTCCATGCTCAGGGTCTTGCTGGGAGTGGGGAAAAGAAAATATTGGATTAATGTGAGGGGAAGAGTCTTCCAATGGGGCTTCTTCCAAAACTTGGACTGATATTGTACAAGTGAAATATTGTATAAATATTGTACAAGTCAAATATTGCAAAAATGTTGTTCAGGTATTGTACAAGTCAAATATTGTACAAGTCAAATATTGTATAAATATTGTACAAGTCAAATAGTGTGCAAATATTGTACAAGAAAAATATTGTACAAGAAAAATATTGTACGAGTCAAATACTGTACAAGTCAAATATTGTACAAATATTGTACAAGACAAGTATTGTACAAGAAAAGTATTGGACAAATATTGGACAAATATTATATAAATATGGACAGGTATTTACATATTAGTAATAGATATTAAATATATTAATAACATGTATTTATAATGAATATTAATTAATAATAGCTGTTATTATAAATAAATAATACCTATAAAAACAGACATTAAACAACAAAATTTCACCCAAATCATCCCTTAGAAACACACATTAAACAACCGAATCACACCCAAATCATCCCCTAAAAACACACATTAAACGACCGAATTATCCCCAAATTACACCCAAATTACACCCAAATCACACCCAAATCCCACTGTACCTCAGCAGAAAATCTGATTTCCGAGGAACCACCCACCCCAGCCCCGTTCCAGTCTCAGCAGAAGCCAACTGCTGCCCCAAGCTCTGGGGTTTGGCAGTGCAGAGCCCCGGGAGCTGTCCAACCCTCCTGGCCCAGGATGACATCAAAGGGGCAGGACTGGGACAGATCATGGGAATTATCCAAACGTGATCCAGGGAATCACAGGAAGGGCAGAACTGGACTGACGGGTTGGGGTTACGCTGGAGGTCACCTCGCTGGGGTTTGATTTCCTTTTGTCAGCCAAGTGGCTTTTTGTTTCTAGGGAATAACCAGGATTTCTTCCTGCTCTGGGAATAAATCCCTCATTTTTCTGAAATCCCTCATTTTTCTGAAACCTCTCATCCTTTCTGCCTGTTTTCCCCGTTTTTCAGAGGTTTTCAGGATGCAAGGGAATGGAGCCATCCAGGTGTGCTCCAAAAATTATTTAAATATTGGAGAGGAACTTTCTGCGTGGTTTGGGTTTTATAAATCTAAATCCAGTCTAAATCAAGCTCCAATAATGTTTAAAACATTTGGGTTTTAGAAATCAAAATCCAGGGTAAATCAAGCTCCAAAAATGATTTAAACATTTGGGTTTTATAAATCAAAATTCAGCGTAAATCAAGTGTGACTAGGATCGGACTCACTCCAAATCAGGGGATTTTGTTTCCCTTCATCTCTGTCCTTTCTCCTTTCATTCTGAGTCAAATTCCATGAGAAATTTCCGCTGAGATTCCTGGGTGGAATCTCAACTGATCAGCTCCTCCTGTTTCTCTGAGAATATTGCTCATCCCGTCCATAAATCCCATAAATCCCATTATCCCATTATCCCATCCCAATCCCATCCATAAATCCCATAAATCCCATGGATCTCAATCCATAAATCCCATTATCCCATCCCAATTCCATCCATAAATCCCATGGATCCCATGGATCCAATCCCATCCATAAATCCCATTATCCCATCCCAATCCCATCCATAAATCCCATAAATCCCATGGATCTCAATCCATAAATCCCATAAATCCCATGGATCCAATCCCATCCATAAATCCCATTATCCAATCCCAATCCCAGATTTGGGAACAGAACCAAACCAAACCCCATTTCAATCAGAACCCAGAAATCATTTTCCAAGTGTCAGAAGTGATGGAGAAATGGATTATTGGATAACTTCCAGGATGATTTTTGATGTTTTCCCACCTGGAAAAGGCTCAGCCATGGGTTTGTTGTGTGAAAATAGCAATATTTGGGGTGCAGTTAGTGAATCAGAGCAGCAGAGCTCCTGCCTGACCTTCCAAGGTGGATTTTCTATCACGCTGGAAGTTGTGAAATATCAGAATTTGCAAAAAATAATGGAAATTTCTCTTGGAATTTGATTCAGAAAGAAGGGAGGAAGGACAGAGATGATGAGAAACAAACTCTTGATTTGGGCTGATTTCAATCCTACTTGATTTCTGCTGGATTTTGATTTATAAAATCCAAACTATGTAGAATGTTCCTCTCAAATGTTTAAATTATTAATTAAGAGACTCAGATCCCATTACCCAACTGGCCTTGCCATGTTCTACCCCTTTTCACCTTTATTTATTTGAAACAAATATTTGAAATAAATAATATTTCAAATAAATAATATTTCAAATAAATAACATTTTAAATAAATATTTCAAGGAAGCTTCAAAAAACCCATCCGGAACCTGGCTGAGATTTTAAAAAGTAAAATATTTTGGAAAAATTCTGATGAAAAACCTAAAAAAAACCTAAAAAAAACCTAAAAAAAACCTGAAAAAAACCTGAAAAAAACTTTAAAAAACCTAAGCAAAACCCCACCCTTCCCTCTCTCTTCACCCCGAATTGTGCAACACAAAATCCCTACAATGGGATTGAGCAAATGAATTCTTGCACAAGCACAGCTCCTGTTGCCTCACTCTGACATCCCCTGCCAACACAGAATTCCCTCCAGGAGGTTTTTTTCCTGAGGGAAATGGGAAAAAAATGGATCAGAACAGCACAGGAGCCCTGAAAAAATAAAAAAAATCCCATTTTTGTGGGGATGGGAAATGGGAAAATATCCCTTTTTTCCTCCTGGATCCCAAAGTGGGAGGAGAAGGGAAAAGAACTCATTCGCTTTTCAATTTTGCTGACAGAATTTCTTTCAAAATGCAGAGATTGGGGAGATAAGAGCTCTGAGAAAGTCCTTGGGGGTTGTAATTATCTGTTCTGCCTTTTGCTGGGCTGAGAATTGTGGGTTGGAGAGGGTGAGAGGGTTTGTGCTCTGGGGTTTGAAAAGGGTTTGTACTCTGGTATTTTAAAAGGGTTTTTACTCTGGTATTTTAATAGGATTTTAGGTGAAGAGCTCTTCAAGGTGGAACACACTGAGATTCACACTCATGTCATAGAATAAATAGAATAGAATAGAAATAATGCATTTATCATTTTTATGGACTTTGCAAATTAGCATATCTTTGTAGGATTTTCCCATAAAAAGGGTTTTTCCTTTGGTATTTTAATAGGATTTTAGGTGCAGAGCTTTTCAAGGTGGAACACATTGAGATTCACACTCATGTCATATAATAAATATAATAAATAAAATAAAATATAATATAAATAATGCATTTATGATTGTTATGGACTTTGCAAATTAGCATATCTTTGTAGGATTTTTCCATAAAAAGGGTTTTTACTCTGGTATTTTAATAGGATTTTAGGTGCAGAGCTCTTCAAGGTGGAACACATTGAGATTCAAGGTGGAACACATTTTATTTTATTTATTATATTATATTTATTATATAACTCACATTATATAATAAATATAATAAATAAAATAAAATGTAACACAAATAAGGCATTTATCATTTTTATGGCCTTTGCAAATGAGCATATCTGTATAGGATTTTCCCATAAAAAGCTCAATAAATGAAGTCATATCCCCTGATTTTAATAATTTCCCCTTCAAACGAAGTTAAACTTTAATTTACAAAATATGTTTCAGAGAGAAGGTTTGAAGCAAGGCTGAAACTTCGAGTTTTTGATTGCCCAGAGCTCTGGGGATGTTTGGTTTTTCCGCCTTGCAGAACCCAAAAACTGAGTTATCCCGAATTTCCCAATATCCCGAATATAACTGATTTTATCCCGAATTTCCCATTGCCAGGATTTTATCCCAGATTTCCTCATGCCAGGATTTTATCCCGAATTTCCCAATGCCAGGATTTTATCCCAGATTTCCTCATGCCAGGATTTTATCCCAAATTTCCCAGTACCAGGATTTATCCCGAATTTCCCATGCCAGGATTTTATCCCGAATTTCCCAATACCAGGATTTTATCCCCAATTTCCCATGCCAGGATTTTATCCCGAATTTCCCAATACCAGGATTTTATCCCGAATTTCCCAACGCCAGGATTTTATCCCGAATTTCCCGTTGCCAGGATTTTATCCCAAATTTCCCAATACCAGGATTTCATCCCGAATTTCCCAGAGCTGGGATTTCATCCCAAATTTCCCAATGTCAGGATTTTATCCCGAATTTCCCAATGACAGGATTTTATCCCAAATTTCCCAATGTCAGGATTTTATCCCGAATTTCCCAGAGTTGGGATTTTATCCCGAATTTCCCAGTGCCAGGATTTTATCCCGAATTTCCCAGTTCCAGGATTTTATCCCGAATTTCCAATACCAGGATTTTATCCCGAATTTCCAATACCAGGATTTTATCCCGAATTTCCCATACCAGGATTTTATCCCGAATTTCCCATTGCCAGGATTTTATCCCGAATTTCCTCATCCCACGATTTTATCCCGAATTTCCCATGCCAGGATTTTATCCCGAATTTCCCAATGCCAGGATTTTATCCCGAATTTCCCAGAGCCAGGATTTTATCCCGAATTTCCCAATGCCAGGATTTTATCCCAGATTTCCCAATGACAGGATTTTATCCCGAATTTCCCAATGCCAGGATTTTATCCCAGATTTCCCAATGACAGGATTTTATCCCGAATTTCCCAATGACAGGATTTTTATCCCGAATTTCCCAATGACAGGATTTTTATCCCGAATTCCCCAGCGCCAGGGTTTTATCCCGAATTCCCAATTCCCGCCCCACCTCCCGAGCCCCGCGATGAGCTAATCAGCAAAAATTCCCTAATTACCCTCTGGAATGAGGAGGAGCAGCTCCGCCCCGCCCTGCTCCGGCCCAGCTTAAATCCCAAAAATCCACCCGGAATTCCCGCAGGATCCATTCCCACCTTCCTCGGGGAAATCCCTGCAGCTGCTCCTGGCATCCCTCTGCGAGAAAATCAACTTTTTTTCCAGGATTTTCTGATTTTTCCGGATTTTTTCCCCCTCAGCTCTCCATGGTGTTCTCCTGCTGCGAAGATCCCAAAGATTCCCGGGATGAGGAGGAATTTTCCGGCCGGATTTGTGGGAATTCCGAGGCGATCAGGGCTTGGAAAATTCCGGGAAAACCTCCTTGTTCCATCCTGGAATTCCTGACACCATCGCTGCCTCCTCACCGAGCCCGGAATTCCCAAAATTCCCTGGAAATCCTGGGAAAAGAGGCGCAGGGCGCTCCTGGAACAATCCCAAAATTCGGCTCTCAGTGATTCCCAGGGGTTAATCCATCCAGGAAATTCAGATTTTCCTCCTGGGAATTGGAGCAGCTCCCAAAATTCAGTTCCAAATAATTCTCAGGGGTTAATCAATCCAGAAAATTCGGATTTTCCTCCCGGAACAATCCCAAAACTCAGTTCCCAGTGATTCCCAGGGGTTAATCCATCCAGGAAATTCAGATTTTCTTCCTGGGAGCTTGAACAGCTCCCAAAACTCTGTTCCCAATAATTCCCAGGGGTTAATCCATCCGGAAAATTCAGATTTTCCTCTTGGGAATTGGAGCAGCTCCCAAAACTCAGTTCCAAACCATTCCCAAGGGTTAATCCACCCAGAAAATTCAGGTTTTCCTCCTGGAAAAACTCCCAAAATTCGGCTTCCCGTGATTCCCAGGGGTTAATCCACCCAGAAAATTCAGATTTTCCTGCCGGAACAGCTCCCAGAATTCAGTTCCAAATCATTCCCAGGGGTTAATCCACGCAGAAAATTCAGATTTTCCTGCCAGAACAGCTCCCAAAACTCCACTCCCAACGATTCCCAGGGCTTAATCCATCCAGGAAATTCAGATTTTCCTCCTGGAAAAGCTCCCAAAACTCAGTTCCAAACAATTCCCAACGGTTAATCCACGCAGAAAATTCAGATTTTCCTGCCGGAACAGCTCCCAAAACTCCACTCCCAGCGATTCCCAAGCGTCAATCCATGCAGGAATTCCAGCTTTTCCTCCCGAGAACTTTCACAGCTCCCGAATTTCCATCCCAAACGCTTCCCAAAGGTCAATCCACGCAGGAAATTCAGCTTTTCCCGCAGCTGTCGCAGGAGGAAGAGGAGCTCCCTGTGCCTGCCGCCGATGGAGAAACCCAACCCCACTGCGCAGGGCAGAGGCTCATTAACAAACCCTAATTAAACCGCTGATTACGGCAGAGCCCGGGCCAGAGCGCTCATTAACAAACCCTAATTAAACCCCTGATTACAGCAGAGCCCGGGCCAGAGCGCTCATTAACAAACCCTAATTAAACCCCTGATTACGGCAGAGCCCGGGGCAGAGGCTCATTAACAAACCCTAATTAAACCCCTGATTACAGCAGAGCTCAGGGCGCTGCCGCTCCTCTCCCTTTGGGGTTTTTTTGGGATCAATCCAGCTGCGGCTTCCATCGGGAATTCCTCCAGCTGGGGAGTTCAGAATTGCGAAGGAAAAAAGTCTGGGAGAAGTTGGGAAAGCTTTGGGATTTTCCCTGGATTTCTGTGTTTTCCCTGGGAAAGCCTCGGGGAAGTGTTGGGGCTGAAGGGAAGATGTGGCTGGGAAAAATAAATTAATTTTGATGCCTTTAAATGGTGCTGAAGGCAATTGAAAATCCCAAAGGAATAGCTGAGGTGAATTATTTGGGAATTATTATTCCAACTTGCAGGAATTCTTTGGGAAACCCCAAAACCCACCCGGGCTGTGAATAAGCTGTAAAAAGTCAGGAATTTTCCCTGGATTTCTGTGTTTTCCCTGGGAAGCCTCAGGGAAGTGTTGGGGCTGAAGGGAAGATGTGGCTGGGAAAAAATAATTAATTTTGATGCCTTTAAATGGTGCTGAAGGCAATCGAAAATCCCAAAACAGTGGCTGAGGTGATTTGGGAATCATCCAAACTTGCAGGAATTCTTTGGGAAACCCTAAACCCCCCGGACTGTGGACAAGGTTTAAAAAGTCAGGAATTTTCCCCTGGATTTCTGTATTTTCCTTGGAAAGGCTCAGGGAAGTGTTGGGGCTGAAGGGAAGATGTGGCTGGGAAAAAATAATTAATTTTGATGCCTTTAAATGATGCTGAAGGCAATCGAAAATCCCAAAGGAATAGCTGAGGAGAATTATTTGGGAATTATTATTCCAACTTGCAGGAATTCTTTGGGAAACCCCAAACCCCCCATGGCTCTGGATAAGATGTAAAAAGTCAGGAATTTTCCCTGGATCTCCAGATTTTCAGGGAAGTGTTGGGGCTGAAGGGAATATTTCATCATTGGGAAGGCTCCAAAAATAAATTTAAAAAATAAAACAGGAGGAGGAATGGGAGAGCAAGGATTTACAGGGAATATTTTATCATGGAAATGCTCCAAAAATAAAAAAAAACCCAGCAGGATTTACAGGAATATTTTATCATGGAAATGCTCCAAAAATCAAAACCCAGCAGGATTTCCAGGGAATATTCCATCATTGAAATTTTCAAAAAAATCAAAAACCCAGCAGGATTTACAGGGAATATTTCATCATTGAAATGCTCCAAAAATGAAAAAAACAGCAGGATTTACCGGAATATTTAATCTTTGAAATTCTCCAAAAATCAAAAACCCAGCAGGATTTCCAGGGAATATTCCATCATTTAAATTCTCCAAAAATTAAAAAACCCATCAGGATTTCCAGGAACATCCCATCATCCCAAATCTCCATTCCTACTGTTAACCCTGGAAATGATTCCTTTGGATCCCAATGCTGATAAATCCCAAAATTCCCAATTCTTTCCTGCAAAAACCCCAAACCAGGAAGCTGCAAACTCCTGAACTCCCCAGAAAAAAAAAACAACTTTTTTTTATTTCTGGGAGCAGCAGGGCCAGCACTGCCCAGGCCTTAATTAGCAATTTGTTAATTAGTGGTTGTGCCAAACCCTGGTGATGTCACCTTGCCCTGGTGACAACTTTGCTCCTCCATTCCTCCAGGACAGGCTGGACTCATTCCACCCTCGGGAAAAATCTGGTTTTGTGGGATTTTCCTCGATCTAAACTGGCAGTTAGGGAGGTTCAGGTGTTTTCCAAAAGGTCCAAATCCCAAATATTTTGGATTCCAGGTTGATCTGTGACCTCCTGGCAGTGCTCATTGATCAATTTTGGATTTTTTCTCTCACCCAACAATCCACCCTCATTAAAAATCTGTTTTTATGGGATATTTCTTGATCCCAGATGGCATTTGGAGAGGTTCAGGTGTTTTCCAAAAGGTCCAAATCCCAAATATTTTGGCTCCCAGCTTTACCCAGGAGATCCTGGCATTGCCCATTGCTCAATTTTGGATTTTCCTCTCACCCAACATTCCATCCTAGTTAAAAATCTGTTTTTATGGGATTTTCCTCAATCTCAGCCACATTTAGGGAGGCTCAGGTGTTTTCCAAAAGGTCCAAATCCCAAATATTTTGGATTCCAGGCTTATCCAGGAGTTCCTGGCAGTGCTCATTGCTCAATTAGTCACCTCAGGCTGGCTGAGCCAGGAAGGAGAGGAAGGAAATCCAAGGGAAAAATGGCAAATTTATCCAGGATTTAGCAATTCTCAGCATTAATTGCTGCCAATTAATTCTGGTCACCTCAGGCAGGGGAAAAGGAAGGAAATCCAAGGAAAAAACACTTTGATTCCAGCAAATTTATCCAGGATTTAGCAATTCTCAGTTTTTATAGCTGCCATTTAATGTGGCTCACCTCAGCCAGGGGAAAAGGAAGGAAATCTAAGGGAAAAATGCTTTGATTCCAGAAAATTTATCCAGGATTTAGTAATTCTTGGCATTAATTGCTGCCAATTAATTTGGGTCACCTCAGCCAGGGGGAAAAGGAAGGAAATCTAAGAGAAAAATGACAAATTTATCCAGGATTTAGCAATTCTTGTCGTCAATTGCTGCCATTTAATCTGGCTCACCTCAGCCAGGGGAAAAGGAAGGAAATCCAAGGGAAAAAACACTCTGATTCCAGAAAATTTATCCAGGATTTAACAATTCTTGTTGTCAATTGCTGCCAATTAATTCGGGTCACCTCAGGCAGGGGAAAAGGAAGGAAATCTAAGAGAAAAATGGCAAATTTATCCAGGATTTAGCAATTCTCAGTTTTCATTGCTGCCAATTAATCTGGCTCACCTCAGCCAGGGAAAAAGGAAGGAAATCTAAGGGAAAAATGGCAAAATTATCCAGGAGTTAGCAATTTTCACTTTTCATTGCTGCCATTTAATTCTGGTCACCTCAGGCAGGGGAAAAGGAAGGAAATCTAAGGGAAAAATGATAAATTTATCCAGGATTTAGCAATTCTTGGTGTTAATTGCTGCCAATTAATTCTGGTCACCTCAGCCAGGGGAAAAGGAAGGAAATCCAAGGGAAAAACACTTTGATTCCAGCAAATTTATCCAGCATTTAGCAATTCTCAGTTTTCATTTCTGCTATTTAATTCTAGTCACCTCAGGCTGGGGAAAAGGAAGGAAATCTAAGGGAAAAATGACAAATTTATCCAGGATTTAGCAAGTCTCAGTTTTCATTGCTGCCAATTAATCTGGCTCACCTCAACCAGGGGGAAAAGAAAGGAAATCTAAGAGAAAAATGGCAAAATTATCCAGGATTTAGCAATTTTCACTTTTCATTGCTGCCATTTAATCTGGCTTACCTCAGGCTGGGGAAAAAGGAAGGAAATCCAAGGGAAAAATGGCAAATTTATCCAAGATATAGCAATTTTTGGTGTTAATTGCTGCCAATTAATTCTGGTCACCTCAGGCTGGGGAAAAGGAAGGAAATCCAAGGAAAAAACACTTTGATTCCAGAAAAATTATCCAGCATTTAGCAATTCTCAGTTTTCATTGCTGCTATTTAATTCTAGTCACCTCAGGCTCAGGAAAAGGAAGGAAATCTAAGAGAAAAATGGCAAATTTATCCAGGATTTAGCAAGTCTCAGTTTTCATTGCTGCCAATTAATCTGGCTCACCTCAGCCAGGGGGAAAGGAAGGAAATCGAAGGGAAAAATGGCAAATTTATCCAGGATTTAGCAATTTTCACTTTTCATTGCTGCCATTTAATCTGGCTCACCTCAGGCTGGGGAAAAGGAAGGAAATCTAAGAGAAAAATGACAAATTTATCCAGGATTTAGCAATTCTCAGTGTTAATTGCTGCCATTTAATCTGGCTCACCTCAGCCAGGGGAAAATGAAGCAAATCCCATTGGGAATGATGGCAGAAATGAGAATTTTCCCCAAAACTGGATGTTTCCACCATGGATTGTTTCACCAACCTGGAGAACAAAGGTGGGGATGAGTCACTGAGCTCAGGAGGAACTTTGCTCCAGCAGGATGAACCAGCTGCCAGTAAAGCTGAATAAATCCAATTATCCCAGCTTTGGGCAGGAGGAAAATGGAGTTTTGAAATGCTGAATGAGTCCTTCGTGGCTGGGGATGAATCAGGGAGACTCAGAGGGGTTTGGGGAGGAGTTTGGAGTTTCCTGGGAGGGAAAAATAACAATTGATGGGTTTGGGGGATTGTGGGGAACTCAGAAATATTACTATTTATTTCTGTTACTGTTTATTTATTGTTACTGTTTATTTCTGTGATTAAACAATGGCTGAAGCAAAATTATTCAGTAAAAACCTGGAGAACTCCACAGTCCTTAAATTAATATTACTATTTATTTCTATTAGTGTTTATTTGTTGTTACTGTTTATTTCTGTGATTAAACAGTGGCTGCAGCAAAATTATTCAGTAAAAAGAAACTCCACAGTCCTTAAATGAATATTACTATTTATTTCTATTAGTGTTTATTTATTGTTACTGTTTATTTCTGTGATTAAACAGTGGCTGAAGCAAAATGATTCAGTAAAAACCTGGAGAACTCCACAGTCCTTAAACGAATATTATTATTTATTTCTATTAGTTTTTATTTATTGTTACTGTGATTTATTTATTATTTATCTGTTTATTATTTCTGTGATTAAACAATGGCTGAAGCAAAATTATTCAGTAAAAACCTGGAGAACTCCACAGTCCTTAAATAAATATTATTTATTTCTATTAGTATTTATCTATTGTTACTGTTTAGTTCTGTGATAAAACAGGGGGTGCAGCAAAATTATTCAGTAAAATTATTCAGTAAAAACCTGAAAAAAACCAGTCCTTAAATAAATATTATTATTTATTTCTATTAGCGTTTATTTATTGTTACTGTTTAGTTCTGTGATTAAACAGTGGCTGCAGCAAAATTATTCAGTAAAAAATTATTTAAGGACTGTGGGGAACTCCACAGTCCTTAAATGAATATTACTATTTATTTCTATTAGTATTTATTTTACTATTTATTTCTGTGATTAAACAATGGCTGCAGCAAAATTATTCAGTAAAATCCATGATGGGAAAGGAATAAAACCCCTTGGGAGGACAGAAAAACCCAAAAAACAAACAAAAAAAAAAAACAAAACCAAAAAAACAAAAGAACAAAAGAACAAAAAAACCCCAAAAAACAAAAAAAAAAAAAGGAAAAAAACCAAACCAAACAAAAAACAAACAAACAAAAAACCCCAAACCAAAACAACAAAAAACACCAAAAAAACCCCAAACAAACAAAAAAAAACTGAAAAAAACCCTCATAAAACCAAGGAAAACACCTCCAAACTGCCTTTTGGGCCCAGATGAACCTTGCACTGAGTCAGGAGCAGCTGAGGAGGAAACCAGGACAAAAACCCCCTCAAGGAAATGGGATTATTGGGATTATTTCAGGCAGGAAAGGTTGAACTGGAATGCAGATGGCATTGCTCAGGGCTCAGAGGTGCAGTGATGCAGCTGGCAGGGAATTCAGGATGTAATTAGGGAAATAAACTCCAAGGAAGGAGTTTTGGTGCAGGATGGGTGTTGGTTGGATGGAATCTGGGAGGGTTTGGGATCAATGGGTCCTGCAGGAGCTCAGGATGGATTAATTGATTGATGGATTGATTGATTGAGGTCATCTTCCTGTCCCACATTGCCCCAGCCTGGCCTTGGACATTCCAGGGATGAGGCAAATGTGGAATTTTTGGGAAATCAGGGTCCTGCAGGAGCTTGGGATTGATTGATTGATTGATGGATTGATGGATGGATTGATTGATTGAGGTCATGGCTCTGCTCTGCTCTGCCCAGGTTGGGGACAATGGGGACATTGAGGTGGAGTCGCTAAAATCCCAATTTTTTGGGTCAGAAAGACATTAAATGCCATCCATTCCCACATCTTCCTGTCCCACATTGCCCCAGCCTGGCCTTGGACACTCCAAGGATGAGGCAAATGTGGAATTTTTGGGAAATCAGGGTCCTGCAGGAGCTCAGGATGGATTAATTGATTGATTGATGGACTGATTGATGGATTGATTGATTGAGGTCATGGCTCTGCTCTGCCCAGGTTGGGGACAATGGGGACATTGAGGTGGAGTCCCTAAAATCCGAATTTTTTGGGTCAGAAAGACATTAAATGCCATTCATTCCCACACCTTCCTGTCCCTGATTGCCCCAGCCTGGCCTTGGACATCCCAGGGATGAGGCAAATGTGGAATTTTTGGGAAATCAGGGTCACCTCACCTTCCCAGGAGAGGAATTCTGTCGCTGCTGAGCCGCCAGCAGAGTGAAGAACCAGGCCAGATCAAGTGTGGCAAAATTCTGATTGTATTATTTAATTCTAAAATTTCTACAGACTTTCAAAGGTCGTCCAGATTGGGTCAATTCCAAACCTCCCCTAGGTTTTTCCTCCATCTCAGCCAGCCAAATTAAGTGGCAGCTATGAAAACTGAGAATTACTAAATCCTGGATAATTTGAACTGCTTGTCTTTCCAGAGACTGTTTCAATAACATCCAAACTTTTATCTTTATTTATAAAAACACAGGAAGAGAAAATTCCCATGGGAAAGAGTCTGTGCTGCCACAGAATTCTTCCCCAAATCCACCCAAATCTCGAAAGCACTGCTCTCCTCCTGTCACTCTCCATCTGCAGATTCATGAACACATCTGAATCTGAGCAATCTGAGGGAAATATTCTGATTTACAGCAAAAAAACACCTCAGGCCAAGCCTTTGGGAAGGGAAATGAAGATGTGCTCGCTCCCAAACCCAGCCCTGAGCTGCTCTTTAATGATTATTAAATTATTATTTATTATTATATTATATATTAATATTTATTTTTATTATTTATATTATATATAATTAAAATTATGTATTATATATTATGTATTTTATATATAATATATTAATATATTATATTATATTATATTATATTTTCTAAATAATAAATTATTCTTTATCTCTGTCGGTTCCCCTGGGCTCAGTCCCAGCCGCAGCTCGGGCAGTTCGCAGAGCTCAGCCAGCCCGGGGGGCTGTTGGGGTGAGCTGGGTGATCCCCCAGCTCCCTGCAGTCGGGACATGTCGCGATACCGAGTTTCTGTCCCTTTCTGTCGTGACAATCTGTCGTGTTCACAGCCCGGCCCGCCCGGCGCTTCCATCCCTCAGCCTTTCCTTTCTCCCCTCAGCCTTTCTTTCCTTCCTTCCTTCCCTCAGCCTTTCCATCCTCCCCTCAGCCTTTCCTTCCTCCCCTCAGCCTTTCTTTCCTTCCTTCCTTCCCTCAGCCTTTCTTTCCTTCCTTCCTTCCCTCAGCCTTTCCATCCTCCCCCCAGCCTGTCCTTCCCTCCTCAGCCTTTCATTTCTCCCCTCAGCCTTTCCTCCCTCAGCCTTCCCTTCCTCTCCTCCCCTCAGCCCTTCCATCTTCCCTCAGCCTTTCCTTCCTCCTCTCTCCCTTTCCTCCCCTCAGCCCTTCCATCCTCCCCTCAGCCCTTCCTCCCCTCAGCCTTTCATTTCTCCCCTCAGCCTTTCCTCCCTCAGCCTTCCCTTCCTCCCTCAGCCTTCCCTTCCTCCCTCAGCCTTTCCTTCCTCCCCTCAGCCTTTCCTTCCTCCCTCAGCCTTTCCTCTCCTCCCCTCAGCCCTTCCATCTTCCCTCAGCCTTTCCTTCCCTCGGCCATTCCTCCCCATAGCCTTTCCTTCCTCCCCTCAGCCTTTCCTCCCTCCTCTCTCCCTTTCCTCCCCTCAGCCTTTCCTCCCTCCTCTCTCCCTTTCCTCCCTCCTCTCTCCCTTTCCTCCCTCCTCTCTCCCTTTCCTCCCCTCAGCCTTTTCTCCCTCAGCCTCTCCTCCCCTCAGCCTTTCATTTCTCCCCTCAGCCCTTCCTTCCTCCCTCAGCCTCTCCTCCCTCCCCTCCTCAGCCTTTCCTCTCTCAGCCTTTCCTTCCTCCCCTCCTCAGCCTCTCCATCCTCCCCTCAGCCCTTCCTTCCTCCCTCAGCCCTTCCTCCCCTCAGCGTTCCCGCCACGCCGCCCAGCCGGAACCGGAAGGCGTTCCGGAACCGGAAGGCGGCGCAGTGCCCGCTGCTGGCCGGAAGCGCCGCCCGCCCGCCATCTTGGCCGGAGGCAGGGTAGCGCCGCCGCTGCCCGCCCGCTGTCCGCCCGGCCCGGCCCGGCCCGGCGCGGCGCTCCTCCGCCTGCTGCCTGCTCCGCCGGGCGGGACGGAGGGAGCGAGGGGCCGCCCGGGGCTGGCGGCCAAGGAGAGGTGAGCCAGAGCTGTCCCGGCAGCGGGCGGAGGGACGGGCGGGCTGCCTGCCTGTGTGCGCCCTCAGCGCCGCTCTGCTGCTCCTTCCCTCCTCCTTCTCTCCGCTTCCCAGCTCCTTGCTCCTTCTCCTTCCCTCCTTTCCAGCTCCTTGCTCCTTTTTCTTCCTCCCTTTCCTCCTCCTTCCTTCCTTCCTTCCCAGCTCCTTTCTCCTTCTGCTCCCTTCCCCTTCCCTCCTTCCCAGCTCCTTCCCTTTCCTTCTCCTTCTCCTTCTCCTTCTCCTTCTCCTTCTCCTTCTCCTTCTCCTTCTCCTTCCCTCCTTTCCCAGCTCCTTTCTCCTTTTTCTCTCTCCTCCTTCCCTCCCTCCCTTCCCCTCTCCCCTTCCCTCTCTCCCTTCCTCTTTCCCCTCTTCCCTCTCTCCATTTCCTCTTTTTCCCTCTCGCTCTCTCCATTCCTTTTCCCTCTTCCCCTTTCCCGTTCTCCTTTTCATTCCCTCCCTTCTTCACTCTCCTCTTTCCCTCCTTTTCCCCCTTTTCCCCCTTTTTTCCCATTTTTTCTCCCCTTTTTTCCCATTTTTCCCCCTTTTTCCTCTCTCTCCCTCACTCCTTCCCTCCCTCTTCCTCCTCTCGTTCTCCCTCACTTCTCCTGTTCCGTTGTGTTCTTATCCAGGTGGGAAGTTAGGATTTATTTTCCGCCTTTTGTATGTAAATATTCTTCCACGGGAGGCTTTGAGGAGTGTTAAAATCCCAATAATTAAAATATTCGGGTTTTTTTTACCCCCCATGGTGAGGGTGGCTGTGGGATAGGCGTCAGATTGTTTTAGAATAAAAATATTTATTTTTTAAAGTCGAAGCAAGCTTATTTAGAAGAAAAAAAACTATTTTATGATTTCAAGAAGTGTGACTTAAAACAAAAATTACAGGTTTGGAGCAATTCTGCCAAAATTCAGGTTAAACGAATTTATTCTGAGTTGAACTTGAATGTTTGACCAATTAAAACTTATGGTTTAAATGTTATTTTCCTAATAAATTTTACCTGTTTGTGATAAAGAAATACAGAGAGTTATAGGAATTTAATATCATTTGATGTCATATTGGAGACTTTGCTTTATATTTTAAATTCTGCTTTAATTTCCTGGTGTGAAACCAAACAACTCAGACTTGTGGGGAAAGTTAATTAATCAGCAGCTGTTAATTGCTGTGTGTTGTGTAGGTTAATTAGGGCAATGATGGTTCCTTTGTCCTGTAATTCAGCAGGGAATTGAAATCTCACTGAGCTGCAGGAAATAATCAGAAATTCAAAATACTCCAGTACCCAGTTAGCCTCTTGCTGGGTCTTGTTTGGTGTTTAGTTCAGAGAATTGTAAAAAAAGCAAATTAATTGAGTTTAAACTGGGGCAAGTTATTTAAATTTATGTAATTAATGGTAAAGCTGACTAGGGAAAGATATATATGTATATAATGTATATAAATATGTGTTATATGTTATATATGTAAATATGTATTATAGATATATTTATATATATAATGTATATAAATATGTGTTATATATTATATATGTAAATATGTATTATAGATATGTTTATATATATAAAATGTATATAAATATGTGTTATATATTATATATGTAAATATATGTTATAGATATATATTATATCTATATAAATGTATATAAATATGTGTTATATATTATATACGTAAATATGTATTATATATATATATTTATATATATAAAATGTATATAAATATGTGTTACATATTATATATGCAAATATATATTATAGATATATTTATATATATAATGTATATAAATATGTGTTATATGTTATATATGTAAATATATATTATATATATATATATATAAATGTAAATAAATATGTTTTGTGTTTTGTGGTTTTTATGATTATCTATATATATCGATATATAAAAATGTATATAAATGTTATATATTATATATGTATATATATTATATATATTTATAGATATAAAATGTATATAAATATGTGTTTTATTATATATGTAAATATATATTATATATCTATATCTATATCTATATATAAAATGTATATAAATATGTGTTATATATTATATATGTAAATATATATTATAGATATGTATTTATAGATATAAATGTATATAAGTATGTGTTATATATCATATATGTAAATATATATTATAGATATATACATAGAAATATATTAAAAATATAAATAAATACATAGGGAATAAAACACCTCAGGATCCCAGGGATCACCCAGGTCAGAGCTCACTTGGGATTTTATTTTGCTTCCTAAAAACCAAGATAACTCAATTCCCATTTCAAATCTAGTCTGTAAAGTGGCTTTTGCAGCCTCCCTGAATTCCTGTGCCACTAATTAACTTATTAATGAATTATTCCCAATTAGATGAGCAACACCAGCACCAAGAGAGCACCAACCACAGCGACCCAGAGGCTGAAACAAGATTACCTGAGGATCAAGAAGGATCCAGTGCCTTACATCTGTGCTGAGCCCCTGCCCTCCAACATCCTGGAATGGTCAGCATTTATTGATTATTGATTGATTGATTATTGATTATTGATTGGGAATTGATTGGGATCCAGTGCCTTACATCTGTGCTGAGCCCCTGCCCTCCAACATCCTGGAATGGTCAGCATTCATTGATTATTGATTATTGATTATTGATTATTGATTGGGAATTGATTGATTGATTGATTGATTGAGCCCCTGCCCTCCAACATCCTGGAATGGTCAGCATTGATTATTGATTATTGATTGGGAATTGATTGATTGATTGAGCCCCTGCCCTCCAACATCCTGGAATGGTCAGCATTCATTGATTGATTATTGATTATTGATTGACTGATGATTGATTGATTGATTGATTGAGCCCCTGCCCTCCAACATCCTGGAATGGTCAGCATTGATTGATTGATTATTGATTATTGATTGGGAATTGATTGATTGATTGATTGAGCCCCTGCCCTCCAACGTCCTGGAATGGTCAGCATTCCAGTCCCAGGGGGAATTAATCAGGGTGGATATTGGGATGGGAATTAATAGGGATGGGAATTGATTGGGGTGGATATTGGGATGGGAATTGATTGGGGTGGGAATGAATTGGGATGGAAGTTGGTTGGGATGGGAATGGAGATGGGAATTAATTGCGACGGGAATTAATTGCAATGGAAATTATTGCAGTGGGAATTGGAGTGGGAATTGAGGTGGATATTGGGGTGGGAATTAATTGGGGTGGGAATTGAGGTGGGAATTAATCGAGATGGGAATCGGGGTGGGAATTATTTGGGGTGGGAATCAGAATAGGAATCAGGATGGGAATGAATTGAGATGGGAATTGGGTGGCAGTTAAGATGGGAATTTATCAGGTTGGGAGTCAGGATGACAGTCGGGATGGGAATTAATCAGGGTGGGAATTATTTGGGGTGGGAATTGAGATGGGAATCAATTGAGATGGGAATTGGGATGGGAATCAAGATGGGAATCAGGGTGGGAATTATTTGGTGGGAATTCAGATGGAAATCAATCAAGAGGGGAATGAATTGGGATGGGAATCAAGATGGGAATTACTTGGGGTGGGAATTGGGATGGGAATGAATTGGGATGGGAATCAGGATGGGAATCAAGATGGGAATTATTTGGGGTAGGAATTCAGATGGAAATCAATCAAGATGGGAATCAGGATGGGAATGAATCAAGATGGGAATTATTTGGGGTAGGAATTGAGATGGAAATCAATCGGGATGGGAATGAATCAAGATGGGAATTACTTGGGGTGGGAATCGAGATGGAAATCAGTCGAGATGGGAATGAATTGGGATGGGAATCAGGATGGGAATGAATCAGGATGGGAATGAAGATGGGAATTATTTGGGGTAGGAATTGAGATGGAAATCAATCGGGATGGGAATCAGGATGGGAATTACTTGGGGTGGGAATTGGATGGAAATCAATCGAGATGGGAATGAATTGGGATGGGAATCAGGATGAGAATCAAGATGGGAATTATTTGGGGTGGGAATTCAGCCGGAAATCAGTAGAGATGGGATTTAGGATGGATTTTTCCTCTCCCAGGCCAGAACATCCTCTCCCAGGCCATCCAGCCTGCCTCTCCCCCTGCCTTCGGGGAGGTGGAGGAGGAACCTCTGCCCGAGGCTGATGCTCATTTTTGGGGTTTTCCTGCTTCCCCAGTGTTCCATTTCCCCTCTCTTTGCAGGCACTACGTGGTTCGAGGGCCTGAGCTGACTCCCTACGAAGGTAAAACCCTTTTTTTTAAAAACCCTGGCTGTTTTTAAAACCCTTTTTTTAAAACCCTGGCTGAACCCAGGCTCAGGAATTCCAGGGGGTTGAAAAGGAGCAAAAAAACCCCACAGAAAAGAGCTCCAAAACCTTCCAGAGCCATCTCAGACCTGTGGAGAAGAGAGAAAGAAATCATGATGCTGCTGCCAATCATTTTGCTGTTATCAAATTTAATTAAATCAAATTCAGGTTCAACTGAAGGCAAATATTCTGATTAAATTGCTGAAGGTTTTGGAGCGAGTTCTGTGGGAAAGATAATGTCCAAAAGTCCTGTTTTTATCACCAAAATATTCTTTATTCTGAGGAATATTTGGGATCTTTTTTATTTGGATTAAAATTCTCTTCAGGAAGTTTTCTGGAGAAAGATTGAAATAGAAAAACTTCATTAATTTGTTCCAGTCAGATATTTCCCAGTGGCTTCTGAAAATGCCTTTTCAATTTGGATTCTTCAGTTAGTTCCTGACAAAATGTGCAATTTGGACTGGATTAAATACATTTTGGAGAGCTTTATTTAACCCAATTTTGGGGCATTTTAGGACTTCATCTCGAATTTTCATTTAATTTTTACTCATTTTTTGGGGTATTTAAGGACTTTATCTTGATATAAAATCTCTCTGTGTGCTGCAGGTGGAACAGTTTGATGTCTTTAGTAAGAAGAGGAGAAGGAATAAGGCAGAGGGGTTTATTTAATTAAATTTTTATTAATTTTCATCCAATTTTGGGGTATTTTAGGCCTTTATCTCGATGTACAATCTCTGCAGGTGGAAGAATTTGCTCTCTTTAGTAAGAAGGGGAGAAAGAATAAAGCAGAGGAGTTTATTTAACCCAATTTTTGGGTGTTTTAGGACTTTATCTCGATATAAAATCTCTCTTTGTGCTGCAGGTGAAAGAGTTTGATCTCTTTAGTAAGAAGGGGAGAAAGACTAAAGCAGAGGGGTTAATTTAATTCAATTTTTATTTAACTTTTACCCAATTTTGGGTATTTTAGGCCTTTATCTTGATATAAAATCTCTGCAGATGGAAGAATTTGCTCTCTTAGTGGGAGAGGGAGAAGGAATAAAGCAGCAGCTTTTATTTAATTTAATTTTTATTTAATTTCCACCCCATTTTGGCCTATTTCAGACCTTTTTCTAGATACAAAATCCTGAATTTCTCCCTCTCTGTGTTCCCCAGGTGGCTACTACCACGGCAAGCTAATATTCCCCCGAGAATTCCCCTTCAAACCTCCCAGTATTTATATGATCACCCCCAACGGAAGGTTTAAATGCAACACCAGGTCAGCATTTCCACCTCTGACAATTCCATCCTTCCCAACTCCTGATGCTGATTTTGGGGTGGTTTGGGGTGGTTTTTGGGGCAGGTTGTTTGTCTCCAATCCCTCATTTCCCTGATCCTGATTTTGGGGTGGTTTTGAGGTGGTTTTGGGATGTTTTTGGGCAGGTTGTGTCTCTCTAATCCCTTATGTCCCAACCCCCTAATCCCAATTTTTGGGGTGTTTTTGTGTCTCTCCCTTGCCTCATTTCCCTGATGCTGATTTTGGGGTGTTTTTGGGGTGTTTTTGGCAGGCTGTGTCTGTCCATCACGGATTTCCACCCCCTGGTGCTGATTTTAGGGTGTTTTGGGATGTTTTTGGGATATTTTGGCAGGCTGTGTCTGTCCATCATGGATTTCCACCCCCAGGTCCTGATTTTGGGGTGTTTTGGGCAGGCTGTGTCTCTCTAATCCCTCATTTCCCTGCTGCTGATTTTGGGGTGGTTTTTGGGGTGTTTTTGGGGTGTTTTGGGCAGGTTGTGTCTCTCCATTTCCTCATTTCTAAACCCCCTGGTGCTGATTTTGGGGTGTTTTTGGGGTGTTTTTGGCAGGCTGTGTCTGTCCATCACAGATTTCCACCCCCAGATCCTGATTTTAGGGTGTTTTGGGGTGTTTTTGGCAGGCTGTGTCTGTTCATCACGGATTTCCACCCCCTGATGCTGATTTTGGGGTGGTTTTGGGGTGTTTTGGGGTATTTTGGCAGGCTGTGTCTGTCCATCACGGATTTCCACCCCCAGGTGCTGATTTTAGGGTGTTTTTGGGTGTTTTTGGCAGGCTGTGTCTGTCCATCACGGATTTCCACCCCCTGGTGCTGATTTTGGGGTGTTTTGGGCTGTTTTTGGGGTATTTTGGCAGGCTGTGTCTGTCCATCACGGATTTCCACCCCCTGGTGCTGATTTTGGGGTGTTTTGGGATGTTTTTGGGGTGTTTTTGGCAGGCTGTGTCTGTCCATCACAGATTTCCACCCCCAGATCCTGATTTTGGGGTATTTCTGGGGTGGTTTTGGGCTGTTTTTGGGGCAGGCTGTGTCTGTCCATCACGGATTTCCACCCCCTGCTGCTGATTTTGGGGTGTTTTTGGGTGTTTTTGGCAGGCTGTGTCTGTCCATCACGGATTTCCACCCCCTGCTGCTGATTTTGGGGTGTTTTTGGGGTGTTTTTTGGCAGGCTGTGTCTGTCCATCACGGATTTCCACCCCCTGCTGCTGATTTTAGGGTGTTTTGGGGTATTTTGGCAGGCTGTGTCTGTCCATCACGGATTTCCACCCCGACACGTGGAACCCAGCCTGGTCAGTGTCCACCATCCTCACTGGGCTGCTCAGCTTCATGGTGGAGAAAGGACCAACCCTGGGCAGCATCGAGACCTCCGAGTTCACCGTCAGTCTGCGGGGTTTGGGGTTGGGGATTTGGGAACTGGAATTTGGGGGTTGGGGTTTGGGGAGTTGGGGGAGTTGGGGGATTTGGAATTGGGGAGTTAGGGGTTTGGAGAGTTGGGACTTGGGGATTGGGATTTGAGGAGTTGGGAATGTGGGGAGTTGGGGGATTTGGGGTTTGGAGAGTTGGGATTTTGGGGATTTGGGAATTTGGGGTTTGGTGAGTTGGGATGTTGGGATTTGGGGATTTGGGGGTTTGGGATGTGGGGAGTTGGGGGTTTGGGGTTTGGGGGTTGGGTTTGGGGTTGGGTTTTGGGGTTTGGGTTTGGGGTTTGGGGTGGGGTTGGGGTTTGGGGATTTGGGGGTTTGGGATGTGGGGAGTTGGGGGTTTGGGGATTTGGGAGTTTGGGGTTTTGGGGAGTTGGGATTTGGGAATTTGGGGAGTTGGGGATTTGGGGTTTGGGGAGTTGGGGTTTGGGAACTTGAATTTGGGAATTTGGGGTTTGGGGAGTTGGGAATTTGGGATTCGGGGAGTTGGATTTGGGGCTTGGGGAGTTGGGGGTTTGGGGAGTGGGTAATTGGGTGTGTGGGGAGTTGGGGAGTTGAGGGTTTGGGGAGTTGGGATGTTGGGGGTTTGGGGAGTGGGGATTTGGGGTTTGGGATTTGGGGAGTTGGGATTTGAGGAGTTGGGGATTTGGGAATGTGGGGAGTTGGGGGTTTGGGGAGTTGGGAATTTGGGGATGTGGGGAGTTGGGGGTTTGGGGTTTGGGGAGTTGGGAAATCTCAGGGTGTTTGGGGTTTTGCTCTCTGCTAGAGCCCTGATCCCGTAGGATCAACAGTACCATCCTTTATGTCTGCAAACATCTCTTTTAGGGAATATTTGTATCTGTAAATACCTGTTTTAGAGGATATTTATATCTATAAATATCTATTTTACAGAATATTTATATCTGTAAACATCTGTTTTGGAGAATATCTATATCTATAAATACCTGTTTTAGAGAATATCTTTTATCTATAAACATGTATTTTACAGACTATTTATAAGTATAAACAGCTGTTTTAGAGAATATTTCTATCTCTAAATGTTTATTTTAGAGAATATCTATCTATAAATATCTATTTTAGAGAATGTTTATATTTATAAATATGTCTATTTTAGACAATATATCTCTATATCTATAAATGTCTGTTTTAGTGAATACCTAGATCTATAAACATCTATTTTGAAGAATATTTCTATCTATAAACATCTATTTTAGAGGACAATCCTCCCAAATTTGACATTTTCAATGTTCCAAACACATTTTTTGGAGGTTTCTGCTGGGCAGTCAGGTGTGGGATTGCAATAAATCACTGAATTTTTCTCCAGCTGCTGATCAATGTCCATTTCCTCCCCAGAAAAGGCAGCTGGCTGCACAGAGCTTAGCGTTTAATTTAAAAGACAAAGTCTTCTGTGAGCTTTTCCCTGACGTGGTGGAGGTAAGGGAATTATGATTTATTCCTTATTCCCACAAGAATTCCATTTTCCCTGATTCTTCAGCTCCTCCTGGAGATCTGCTTGGGATTTTCCCAGCCTGGAGCTCTGTTTGTTCACCTTGAAGCCAAAACACCCAAACCATCCCAACAACTCCCAAATCCCCCCAAACCATCCCAACTCCCAACTGAATCTTCTCCCAAATCCAAACCACCCCAACTCCCACTGAATTTCCTCTTTTCCCAAACCCAACTCCCCCTGAATTTCCTCTTCTCCCAAACCCAACTCCCCCTGAATTTTCTCTTTTCCCAAACCCCAACCCACCCCAACTCCACCTGAATTTCCTCTTCTCCCAAACCCGGCTCCCCCTGAATTACCTCTTCTCCCAAACTGCCCCAACTCCCACTAAATTTTCTTTCCTCTTCTCCCAAACCCACCCCACCCCAATCCCCCTGAATTTCCTCCCAAACCCAAACCACTCCAACCCCCTGAATTTCCTCCCAACCCACCCCAAGTCCCACTGCATTTCCTCTTCTCCCAAACCAACTCCCACTGAATTTCCCCTTCTCCCAAACCACCCCAACTCCCACTGAATTTCCTCTTCTCCCAAACCCAAACCACCCCAACTCCCACTGAATTTTCTCTTTTCCCAAACGCGACTCCCCCTAAATTTCCTCTTTTCCCAAACCCAAACCACCCCAATCCTCCTGAATTCCCCCCAAACCATCCCAACTGCCCCTGAATTTTCTCTTTCCCAAACCCAACTCCTCCTGAATTACCTCTTCTCCCAAACCCAAACTGCCCCAAATCTTACTAAATTTTCTTTCCTCTTCTCCCAAACCCACCCCACCCCAATCCCCCTGAATTTCCCCCAACCCCAAACCACCCCAATTCCCCCTGCATTTCCTCTTCTCTCAAACCCCAAACTCCTCCTGAATTTCCTCTTCTCCCAAACCAAACTCCTCCTGAATTTTCTTTTCCCAAACCCAACCCCCCAATCCCCTGAATTTCCCCAAAGCCACCCCAATCCCCGAATTCCCCCAAACCCCCTAATCCCCTGAATTTCCCCAAAGCCACCCCAATCCCCTGAATTTCCCCCAAAGCCACCTCCTGAATTTCAACCCACCCCAATCCCCCTGAATTTCCTCTTTTCCCAAACCCAACTCCCACTGAATTTTCTCTTTTCCCAAACCCAACTCCTCCTGAATTTCCTCTTTTCCCAAACCCAACTCCCCCCGAATTTCCCCCAAACCCCCTAATCCCCCTGACTTTCCTCTCCCCTCTCTCTCCCAGGAGATCAAGCAGCAGCAGCAGCAGCAGCAGCAGGCGGCTCAGCAGGCTCAGCAGTCCCCGAGCAGCCGCTCCCCCTCTCTGCCCCTGCCGGACGTGGTGCCCGACGGGGAGGCGCTCGGGGGGCACCAGGGGCTGGCCCTGCTCAACGGGCACCCCGGGGGGCTGCCCCAGGGCCAGGGGGGGCTGCAGCAGCCCCACAGGAACCACGGACTCTTGGGGGGAGCCCTGGCGAACTTGTTTGTCATCGTGGGCTTCGCCGCCTTCGCCTACACAGTCAAGTACGTGCTGAGGAGCATAGCCCAGGAGTGAGCAGCAGAACAGCCACGGCGCTGCCATTGCGGCATAAACAGGACTTGGTGGGCACCTGGATGGAATTTGGGGGCTTTTGTTCCGTGTGGGAAACTCCTGGGTTGTGTTGGGAATGTGTTAGGAGTTGGTGGATGTTGGGAAGTCAAAGCATTACTGATGAAACTCTGCGTTTTTAGTGCTTTGATTTTCAGATTCTGCTCCATCTGTGCTCTGAGAATCTTCAGCAAATTCACTTTTTTACTCCATTCAGTCATTGCTGAAGAGCACAGCCCAGGAGGGAGGAGGAGAAACAGCCAGACCTGGTGGGGATTGCAGGATAAAGGAGACTCTGGATGGAATTTGGGGTTTTGTTCCATGTGGAAACTCCTGGGTTGTGTTGGGAATAGGTTGGGTTGAGCACATTTTGAGAAGTCAAAGCATTACTGATGAAACTCTGCATTTTTAGTGCTTTGATTTTCAGATTCTGCTCCATCTGTGCTCTGAGAATCTTCAGCAAATTCACTTTTTTACTCCATTCAGTCATTGCTGAGGAGCACAGCCCAGGAGTGAGAGAGAGGAACAGCCAAATCCCATGGGATTGCAGGATAAACAGGACTTGGTGGTCACCTGGATGGAATTTGGGGTTTTGTTCCATGTGGAAATTCCTGGGTTGTGTTGGGAGTAAGTTGGGTTAAAGTTCAGGTTTTGCCTCACTGAGAAATCAAAGCATTACTGATGAGAAACTGCATTTTTAGTGCTTTGATTTTCAGATTCTGTTCCATCTGTGCTCTGAGAATCTTCAGTGAATCCACTTTTTTACTCCATTCAGTCCTTGCTGAGGAGCACAGCCCAGGAGTGAGGAGGAAAAACAGCCAAATCCCATGGGATTGCAGGATAAAGGAGACTCTGGATGGAATTTGAGGTTTTTGTTCTATGTGGAAACTCCTGGGCTGTGTTGGGAGTAGGTTGAGTGAACCAGGTTTGGAGAAGTCAAAGCATTACTGATGAAACTCTGCATTTTTAGTGCTTTGATTTTAGGGTTTTCCTCCATCTGTGCTCTGGAAATCTCCAGTGAATCCATTTTTTTACTCCATTCAGTCAAATATCTGCTGAGGAGCACTGACTTCCAGGAGTGAGCAGGAGAAACAGCCAAATCCCATGGGAATTGCAGGATAAATGAGACTCTGGATGGAATTTGGGGTTTTTGTTCCATGTGGAAACTCCTGGGTTGTGTTGGGTTCAGCAGGTTTGGAGAAGTCAAAGCATTGCTGATGAAAATCTGCATTTTTAGTGCTTTGATTTTAGGGTTTTCCTCCATCTCTGCTCTGGAAATCTCAAGTGAATCATTTTTTATTTACTCCATTCAGTCCTTGCTGAGGAGCACTGACTCCAGGAGTGAGAGAGGAAAACTTCCCCAGTGGGAATTGCAGGATAAAGGAGACTCTGGATGGAATTTAGGTTTTTTTTCCACAGGAAAACTCCTGGCTTGTGTTGGGTTCAGCAGGTTTGGAGTAGTCAAAGCATTGCTGATGAAAATCTGCATTTTTAGTGCTTTGATTTTAGGGTTTTCCTCCATCTGTGCTCTGGAAATCTCCAGCAAATCCATTTTTTTTACTCCCTTGACCACTTTTTAAAATCCCACCATTCCTCCACCTTTGATTTTCCTTGGGGAAGAAAATTCCCTTCTTTCCTGGCCAGGGATCTGAGCAGAGATCCCACCTGGATTTGGGGGGAAAAAAAGGTTGATTTTATCCAAAATTGTTTCTTTTTATTCCCAATAAACACCCATCCTGCCACATTACTCAGCAGTGACCCAACGAGTGGGAAAAAAACCACCAAATGTGGTTTATTTGGGAAGGAAAAAAACCACAAAAAACTTTGGGAAAAGTGGGAAATCACCACGTGCAGGGTCGGTTTGGAGTTGTTCTTGCAGAGATTTTTCATTTTTCTGGTGGTGAATTGTAACAATTCCTTCTCATCTCGAGGTGAAGTGCAGAATAAAGCTGCTCCCTCCCAGGAGAGTCGCTTGTGTGTCCAAAAATGTGGTTTTTTTTCCAGGCTCTGGGATGGAGGGAACAGCCTGGGAAGGGAAAATCCCAAATTTTAGAGTGGGGAGGGAAAAATCCCAAATGCTGGAGTGGCAGCAGGTTTTGGGAATGGGGAAAATCCCAAATTTTGGAGTGAGAATAACCCCTGGAAATGGGAAAAATCCCAAATTTTGGAGTGAGAATAACCCCTGGAAATGGGAAAATCGCAAATTTTGGAGTGAGAACAACCCTTGGAAATGGAAAAATCCCAAATTTTGGAGTGAGAATAACCCCTGGAAATGGGAAAATCCCAAATTTTGGAGTGAGAATAAACCCTGGAAATGGGAAAAATCCCAAATTTTGGAGTGAGAATAAACCCTGGAAATGGGAAAATCCCAAATTTTGGAGTGAGAATAACCCTGGAAATGGGGAAAATCCCAAATTTTGGAGTGAGAATAACCCCTGGAAATGGGAAAATCCCAAATTTTGGAGTGAGAATAACCCCTGGAAATGGGAAAATCCCAAATTTTGGAGTGAGAATAACCCCTGGAAATGGGAAAATCCCAAATTTTGGAGTGAGAATGACCCCTGGGAACAGAAAATCCCAAATTTTGGAGGTCAAAATGTCTCAAATTCCTGAATTTTGAGGCAAAAATGTCTCCAACCCATGAATTTTGAAGGAAAAATATCTCAAATTCCTGAATTTTGAGGCTAAAATGTCTCAAATTCCTGAATTTTGAAGCAAAATTCTCAAATCAGAACTCAAGAGCATCACAAAAAATTCCCTGCTCTGGGTAGGAATTCCCAAAATTCCACAGAAAATCCCAAAATTCCTCAGAAATTCCTAAAATCAGATCAACTCAACTAAAAAAAATCCTAAATCTGATCCTCCTGATGTCAGCTGAGGGATGTGAGGATGTGGAAAAAAAACTGAAATTAAAAATTTCTTTCTAAAGCCCTCGATTATTTCTTTTTATTATTATTTTATTGCTTTTATTACTATTTAATCTTTTTATTCGATTAATTTCGGGACCTTTTCCTCACCCAGCTCCAAGAAAAACACCTGGAAAAGTGAAATAAAACCCTTTTTGTGGCACAAAAAATCCGATTTCAGCCCCACCTGGAGGTGAATCTCATTTTCAGGGAGTGAAAAATCAACAAAATCCTTTTGCTTCAACCCTGGCTGTGCTGCTTTTTTTTTTTTTCCCTAAAAATTGTGTTAAAACCCCAAAATTCCAGTTTTTTTTCCCTGGATTTGGAGGAAGATTTGAAAGCAATTCCATTTTTTGGATGCTGAGAGGAATCCCTGTGAATTCCAGGAAAATTCCAATAATTTTCCAGCTCTTTTCCTTTAGGAATGGAATATTTATTCCATTTTTTGGTGGAGATTTGACCCAAAAAACCTCCCAAAAAACCCAATTTATGTTTGATTTTCCCCAAGGGATTGAAGGGAAAATTCCAATTTCCTGGAATTCAATCCAAATTCCCATTTGGGATTTGATCTTGGAATAATCTCAGCCCTTCATTTCCAGGCTGCAATTCCTGGAAAATCGTTATAAATTGATTTTTGGGGTTTTTTTCATAAAAAATCCTGAATTTTTGGGATTTTCTCCCCTTTTTTCCCCTTTTGGAGATTCCAAGGTTGTGGAAATTCCAGGAATTCCAGGACTGGGAGTGGCTGAGTTGTAATGTTTGTTCATAATAAACATCCGTGAGAAAAATGGACTTTGAGGGGCTTTTTTTGGGGAAAAAAAGGAGCAAAATTGGGAATATTTCAGTTCATTAATGCAGAAATAGAAATTATGGAGGAGAAAAGTGATTTTTGCTGATTTTTTTTTCCTTTCCAGTTGGATTTTTCAGCTTCCTTTTGATGTCTTTTCTTCAGCAGAGTAAGAAATTTATAATTCAAATTATTCTGTATTTTATAATTCAAATTATTCCCACAAACCTCCTGCTCCTGGAGGAAATATTGGGATATATTGGAATAATTCCTCCTGAATTTGTGGGTTTTTGTAATAGATTTATAATTATTATTGGCAATTAGTGATTAATTAACCAGGGAGAGAAATTCCCAGCGAGATGCTGCTATTCCCATGGACAGATTGGACTTTTAAAGCAGGAAAATCACATTTTTAATGGAAAAAAATCCCCAAAAATGAATTAATTGGAACTCCAAGCATTCCCACATCCCTGAAAATCCAGCAATGCGGATTTCATTAGGGTTAATTGGGAATTTTTAATTAGCGCAGAAAGCTTTGGGTTTTTTCCCACCTGGAGCAAGAAAAACTTGGAATTTTTTCCCATTTTTTCCCTTTTTTTCGGGGAATTTTGATGTTTTTCTGGATTCGCCACGAGGTGGCGCAGCTGAGTCGGGAATTGGGAAATTGAGCGAAGTTTTTATGGAATTATATAAAATAAATAATAATAGATAATTATTTATGGAATATCCCGAGCTGGAAGGAATCCTGAGGATCGTGAATTTTTTGGAAAAAAGAAATTTAATGGAAAAAAATCCCAAAAAGGAATTAATTTCACAGGAACTCCAAGCATTCCCAAATCCCTGAAAATCCAGGAATGAGGATTCTCTGCCCGGGAAACCCCAAAAATCCCAAGCTGGGCATCCCTGGGAATGTGGGAATTCCCTGGGGAGCCTGGATTCCTGTGGGATTTTCAAAAAACCCTCTGGGAAAAAAATCCCAAATATCCAATCTGAACAACCTGAATCCATTCCCACTCATCCTGGGAGAAAGCACTGAATCCCAGTTCTTCCCAGTTACTCCCAGTTATTCCCAGTTAGTTATTCCCAGTTAGTTATTCCCAGTTATTCCCAGTTCTCTGAGCTCCTGGCCTTGCCATGCTCTGGGAGTGCAACACCAAAATTCCCAATTTTTTTGGAATTCGATGCTTTGAGTGGCTTCCCTGTCCACTCTGATCCTGAAAAAAATGCCAAATATCTGATCTGAACAACCTGAATCCATTCCCACTGATCCTGGGAAAAAGCACTGAATCCCAGTTATTCCCAGTTAGTTATTCCCAGTTAGTTATTTCCAGTTATTTTGCAGTTCCTTCCCAGTTCTCTGAGCTCCCAACCTTGCTGTGCTCAGGAAAATCACAATTTCCCAATTTTTTTGGGAATTGGATGCTTTGGGAGCTCTCAGGTGCTTTGGGATTGCTGCCCTGGGATGTGACCTGAAATTATGGGATTTTTGTACCCCATTAATGGGATTTTTATCACTTCCAGGATGGTGATGATCCCAGTTACTCCCAGTTACTCCCCAGTTATTCCCAGTTACTCCCAGTTCCCTGAGCTCCTGGCCTTGCTGTGCTCCGGCAGTGCAACACCAAAATTCCCAATTTTTTTGGGAATTAGATGCTTTGGGAGCTCTCAGGTGCTTTGGGATTGCTGCCCTGGGATGTGACTTGAAACTATGGGATTTCTAACCCTTCCAGGGATGGTGATGATCCCAGTTATTCCCAGTTAGTTATTCCCAGTTACTCCCAGTTCTCTGAGCTCCTGGCCTTGCTGTGCTCTGGCAGTGCAAAACCAAAATTCCCATTTTTTTTAGGAATTGGATGCTTCGGGAGCTCTCAGATGCTTTGGGATTGCTGCCCTGGGATGTGACCTGAAATTCCACATTAATAGGATTTCTAACCCTTCCCGGGATGGTGATGATCCCAGTTATTCCCAGTTAGTTATTCCCAGTTATTCCCAGTTCTCTGAGCTCCTGGCCTTGCTGTGCTCTGGCAGTGCAACACCAAAATTCCCATTTTTTTGGGAATTAAATGCTTTGGGAGCTCTCAGGTGCTTTGGGATTGCTGCCCTGGGATGTGACCTGAAGTTATGGGATTTTTTTATCCCGTTAATAGGATTTTTATCACTTCCAGGGATGGTGATGATCCCAGTTACTCCCAGTTACTCCCAGTTATTCCCAGTTCTCTGAGCTCCTAGCCTTGCTGTGCTCTGGGAAAATCACAACTTCCCAATTTTTTTGGGAATTGGATGCTTTGGGAGCTCTCAGGTGCTTCGGGATCAGGCTGGGCAGCTGGACCCAATCCACCTCCTCTCCTTCCATCCCAAAATAGGACAAAACCTCCAAGCCCGCCGGGCTCAGCCATAACTCTCATCTCTCCCAAACACAGCCAGGATTGATTCCCCAAACCCCTAAATTTGGCCGCAGTAGGATCGGCGCGGCAGAGCCGCCGGGATGTGAGGATCATCCATCCCATTAATGTGTCATCGGCAGACTCCGACTAACTCGGGGCTTGGCTCCAACCGACCTGAAAGAATCCAGCCTGGAGTGGGAGAAGGCGCCGGGGAAAGTTAAATATTATGAACAAATCCAGTCTGCCACGTCCTGCCCCTGGAATGTGAGCCGCCGGGGGAGGGCAGCGCCTTAACCCTTCTCCTGCCGGAGATTCCCGCCGGGGTTTGAGGGTTTGTGACCCAATTGTTGGGGTTTTTAGCCAGGAGGTGGTGGGGGGAAAATAACTTTTGAAGTGTGTTTGTTTGTTGTGGGGTTTGGGTTTGGGCTCGGGTTGGTTTGGGATTCTGTTTTCCTTGAGGTACAAATGGAGAGTTTTGCTCCCAGGCCAGAAATTCAGAGTTTTGCTGCCGATCTATAGAGTTTTGCTCCTCATCCATAAACCCAGATTTCTGCCCCTGATCCATAAATCCAGAGTTTTTCTCCTGATCCATAAATCCAGATTTCTGCTCCTGATCCATAAATCCAGAGCTTTTCTCCTAATCCATAAATCCCGTTTTCCTCCTGATCCACAGATTTTTCCTCCTGATCCACAGATGCAGAATTCTGTTCCTGATCCATAAATCCAGAGATTTGCTCCTCATCCATAAACCCAGATTTCTGCCCCTGATCCACAAAGCCGGAGCTTTTCTCCTCATCCATAAATCCCGTTTTCCTCCTGATCCACAGACTTTTCCTCCTGATCCACAAGTCCAGATTTCTGCTCCTAATCCGCAGATCCAGAATTCTGTTCCAGATCCACAAATCCTGAGTTTTCCTCCTGATCTATAGTTTTCCTCCTCATCCTCAGATCCAGAGCTTTGCTCCTCACCCACAAAACCAGATTTCTGCTCCAGATCCATAAATCCCGAATTTCCCTCCTCGTCCACAACTCCAGATTTCTGCTCCAGATCCAGAAATCCGGATTTTTCCCTCCTGACCCACAGACTTCTGCTCCCAACCCAAACCCTGCTGGCATTTCTCCCTCGGATCACAGAATTTATGAAAAAAGGAATTATCAAAACAAAGCGAATTCCTCCCTTGCTGGTGGCGTAAAGAGCTTCGGATTCTGGGATTTTCAGCTTTTTCCCACCCCTGGGTTTTCTCCTGGTGCAATCCCAGGGAAATCCTTGCAAATATTCCCGTTTTAATGGGAAAGAATTGGAATGTTTATCCCAGGTGGTGGTGTGGGACTGGCAGGGATGTGGAATGTCCAAGCGCTGGGAAATGCTGAGGGATGAAAACCTTTGGAATGACAAATTTTTATTTGTAAAAACAAATTACCACCTAAAGGTGAGAACAGCAGGGGAAAAACCAGTGAAAATTCCACCCAAATCTGGGAAAAAAACCGGGAAAAATCCCAGCAATTCATCCGGCTGCATCCACCGCGCCGCGGGTTCGATCCAAGGCGGGGATTTTGGGTTTTCCCGATTTGGCGGCAGAGGCAGGGAGGGTTTCTGGGGCTGGGCAGGGAGGAGCGGCGGCTCTGATTTCCATCAGCCTGGCACAGCGCGCTGGCTCCAGCCGCCCGCGAGTTAATGGCGATGTGAGGAGAAGAGCTTTGACAGCTCATTACAATCTCCTCCTCCTCCTCCTCCTCCTCCTCCTCCTCCTGGTTTGTTGTTTTTTTCTTTTTTTTTTTTTCTTTTTTTTGTTCTTTTCCCATTTTTTTTCTGGGAGTCGATGGGAACTCCTTCAGCCGAGGAGGTGCGGCAGAAAGTTTCGCTGTTCCTGCAGGGAGGGAAGGAGCAGCCCGAGGAGGATTCCTCTGGAATTCTGCCCGGGGCGAGGAGGATTGGGATGAGAAGCCCACGAGGATCTGCGCCCGTCTGACAGCTCCGCGATTTGCCATTCCTTAGGGGGAAAAAAACCGGGAAAACTCAGCTGGAAAAGCAGGAAAAACCCACTTGGGGAAATTTCCTTTCCCCTCGCGGACTCGGGGATCTCCCCGGAGGGAATTTTGGGATGTGAGGAATTCCCAAATCCCGGATTTCTCCCGGCGGGGCTGAGCTGGGGATGCTCCGAAATCCCTGGAATCAGTTTGGGATCACAACCCCGCGGGGAGAGAAGGATGAGGATTTCTCCCTGAGGGATCGGATGGGATGAATTCCCGGCGGGAATGTTTGGGATGAATTCCAGCCGAGCGGCACCGAGCGGAACCTGCTGAACGGAACTCCGGAGCGCTTGGATTTATCCCGATTTATCCCGGTTTTCTCCCGGTTTTCCCAATTTTCTCCCGATTTATCCCGGTTTTCTCCCGATTTTCCCCGGTTTTCTCCCGATTTTCCCATTTTTCTCCCGATTTTCCCAATTTTCTCCCCATTTATCCCGTTTTTCTCCTGTTTTTTCCCGTTTTCTCCCAATTTTCCCCGGTTTCCCCCCGATTTTCCCGTTTTTCTCCCGATTTCCCCCGTTTTCTCCCCATTTTCCCCGTTTTTCTCCCCATTTTCCCGGTTTTCCCGGCAAGGTGGGTGGCAGGAATTCCAGAGCCTCCCTTGGACACTCAGCCCGGAGGAGCTGCTGGGATCCTTCTCACCTGGATATTTGGGATTTTTTTACAATTATTTTGTTTTTTTGAGCAGAGCTCTCCATCCATCCCTCGGACTCAGCCCGGAGGAGCTGCTGGGATCTTCTGGAGATTTTCTCCACCTCCTGGGATTCTCCTCACCTGTTTATTTGGGATTGTTTTGTACATTTATTTTATTTTTTTGAGCAGAGCCCGAAGGACTTGCTGGGATCTTTCTCACCTGTTTATTTCTGGTAGTTTTTTAAATTTTATTTTAGTTTTTGAGCAGAGCCCTCAGCACATCCATCCCTGTTTTCCCTTGGATGTTGCAGCCCAGAGGAGCTGCTGGGATCCTCCTCACCTGCTTCTTTTGGAATTTTTAAGCATTTATTTTAATTATTGAGCAGAACCCGGAGGAGCTGCTGGGATCCGTCTGACCTGCTTGTTCTGGACTTTGATTTTTATTTTATTTCATTTTATTTTTCGAGCAGAACCCTCCGAGCCACATCCATCCATCCATCCATCCATCCCTTGGACATTGCACCCCAGAGGAGCTGCTTGGATCCTTCTAACCTGCTTATTTGGGATTTTGATTTTAATTTTATTTGACTTTATTTCATTTTTTTGAGCAGAGCCCTCTGAGCCACATCCATCCATCCATCCATCCGTCCGTCCATCCATCATCCATCCATCCATCCATCCCTCGAACTCTGCAACCCAGAGGAGCTGCTGAGATCTGAGATCCTTCTCACCCACTTTGGGATTTTTGTTTTTATTTTATTTTATTTTTTGAGGAGAACCCTCTGGGCCACATCCATCCATCCATCCATCCATCCATCCATCCATCCATCCATCCATCCATTTATCTATCCATCCTTCCATCCATCCATCCATCCATCCATCCATCCATCCATCCATCCATCCATTTATCCATCCATCCATCCATCCATCCATCCATCCATCCATCATCCATCCATCCATCCATCCATCCATTTATCTATCCATCCATCCATCCATCCATCCATCCATCCATCCATCCATCCATCCATCCATCCTCCATCCATCCATCCATCCATCCATCCATCCATTTATCCATCCCTCCCTCCCTCCATCCCTCCATCCCCAGGAAGCTCCACCATCCCCCTATTTTGGGGCTCTTAGGGGCTTTTCCCCGCTTCTCCCCATTTGTTGTGCCCCAATCCCCTTTCCCTTTTCGCGGAGGATGTTTGGGCGCGGCTGGGCGGCGCTGGGCTGGGCGCTGCTGTGCCTGCAGCTCTGCCTGAGTGCCCGGCCGGGCCCGGGCAGGGGCGGCAGCGATCCCCGCCGGGGCGGCAGCGATCCCCGCGGGCTCCCCGAGCCGCTCAACGCCAGCCTGCCCAACAGCGACGAGCTGCACGGCCACCCCAAGGTGCGTCTGGGGAAATTTCGGGGATTTTCCCTAATTATTCTAGGAAAACTTGAGGAATTCTGGTTGGTTTTTTAAATGAAATTTGATTTGAGTCTTGATTTTTGGCCTTTTTTTGCTTGGTTTTGGGGGTTTTTTTGGGTTTTTTTCTCTGGGAGCTGCAGGAATTATATTATTATTATTATTATTGTTATTATTATTATTGTTATTATTATTATTGTTATTATTATTGTTGTTATTATTGCTATTATAGTTATTATTGTTATTATTATTAACAGTAACACTATTAACCATATTAGCATTACTATTAACATTATTATTACCAATATTAGCACTACTATTACTATTACTATTACTATTGATTTGCTATTACGATCAATACCATATCAATTTCAATACCAATACCGATATCAATATCAATACAATATCAATATCAATACCAATACCGATATCAATATCAATACAATATCAATATTAATATCAATATCAATACCGATATCAATATCTATATCTATATCTATATCATCTATATCTATATCTATCTATATCTATATCTATCAATATTATTAAGTAATAATTATTCTATTGCTATTCATTCTTAATCATCAAGGATAACTGGTATGGATTAATTGTTCATTAATTATTAGGTAATTATTATTCAATAATATTACTGATAATGGTATTTTTCACACAATGCCTAAGAATTGCATCTCTGAGGTCCAAGTTGCTGTTTGCAGCATTATTTTTGGGTGATTTGGGAGTTTTTAGGGTTGGGAGCAGGGAGGGAGAGCAGAAACCTTCCAGAGAGTTGTCCAGCATCCTTTAGGATGAACATTTTTGTAGGATTTTTGGGGTTTGGAGGGTTCAGAGCAGGTTTAGGGTTGGGATCAGGCTGGAAACAGCAGAAAACTCCCCGGGGGTTGTTCAGAATCCTTTAGGATGAATATTTGTGTGGGATTTTGGGGGTTTGGGGGATTCAGAGCAGGTTTTAGGGTTGGGAGCAGGAAGGGAGAGCAGAAACCTTCCAGAGAGTTGTCTAGAATCCTTTAGGATGAATATTTATGTAGGATTTTTGGGGTTTGGGGGATTCAGAGCAGTTTTTAGGGTTGGGAGCAGGAAGGGAGAGCAGAAACCTTCCAGAGAGTTATCCAGGATCCTTTAGAATGAACATTTTTGTAGGATTTTTGGGGTTTGGGGGACTGAGAGCAGTTTTTAGGGTTGGGATCAGGCTGGAAACAGCAGAAACCTTCCAGGGAGTTGTCCAGAATCCTTTAGGATGAATATTTATGTAGGATTTTGGGGGTTTGGGGGATTCAGAGCAGTTTTTAGGGTTGGGATCAGGCTGGAAACAGCAGAAACCTCCCGGGGGTTGTTCAGAATCCTTTGGGATGAACATTTGTGTGGGATTTTGGGGTTTTGGGGTTCAGAGCAGGTTTGGGGCTGGGAATCCCTGTCCCCAAAATGTCCCTGTCCCCGGAATGTCCCTGTCCCAGCAGGACCCTCGGGACTCTTTGATCAGCAGCATGGGGATGGCAGTTGCCATGGCAACGAGGGGACAAACCTGCCCGGAATTGGGACAAAGCGGGAATGACCGGGAACAGATTTGGGAACAGATTTGGGAACAATGGACAGCAAATTTGGGAACAATCGGGATTGGATTTGGGAATAATGGGGAACAGATTTGGGAACAATTGGGAACAAATTTGGGAATAATTTGGAACAGATTTGGGAACAATTTGGGAACAAATTCGGGAACAATTTGGGAACAGATTTGGGAACAACTGACAGCAAATTTGGGAACAATCGGGATTGGATTTGGGAATAATGGGGAACAAATTTGGGAACAATCAGGAACAAATTTGGGAACAATCAGGAACAAATTTGGGAATAATTTGGAACAGATTTGGGAACAATCTGGAACAGATTTGGGAACAAATTTCGGAACAATTGGGAACAAATTCGGGAGCAAAATTCCTTTCATAAATCTCTTCTTGTAAAGAGATTGAGAAATAAATAAACAAATCAATCAATCAATCAATCAATCAGTCTCTTCTTATAAAGAGAGATTTACAAATAAAAAATAAATAAAAAATCTCTTCTTACAGAGATCTGTAAATAAATAAATAAACAAATCTCTTATAAAAAGCGATTCCTAGGTAAGTAAGTAAATAAATAAATAAATATCTTATTAGAAAGAGATATTTAGAAATCAATCAATCAATCAATCAAACTCTTCTTATAAAGAGAGATTTACAAATAAAAAATAAATTGAAAAATCCCTTCTCATAGAGATCTCTAAATAAATAAATAAATAAATCTCTTCTTATAAAGTGAGATTTAGATATAAATAAATAAATAAAGTAAATCTCTCTTTACTATAAAGAGAGATTTAGAAATCAACTAATCAATCAATCAATCAATCTCTTCTTATAAAGTGAGATTTAGAAATAAATAAACAAAGAAATAAATATGTTATAAAGAGAGATTTAGAAATCAATCAATCAATCAATCTCTTCTTACTAAGCGAAATTCAGAAATAAATAAATAAATATATATCTTATTATTAAGAGAGATTTAGAAATCAATCAATCAATTAATCTCTTCTTACAAAGCGAAATTCAGCAATAAATAAATAACTATCTTATTATAAGAGAGATTTAGAAATCAATCAATCCATCAATCAGTCAATCAATCTCTTCTTATAAAGTGAGATTTGGGGAAAAAAAAAAAAAAATCCAGAATTTATTTTGGATGGATCCAAATCCAACGGCAGAACTCCTCTGGATAATTCCATTTCCAGAGCCCAGAAATGGGCAGAAAACCCAAATTTCCCGATTTTCTGTCACTCTGCAGGTTGGGATCGGAAACCTGGGCAGAATTCCAAGGATTTCTGGGCATTTTAATCTGAATTTGGAGCCAACTGATAACGGCCAGGAGCCAGCAGGGAACAATCTTTGGCATCCCAGCAGCTTTTCCATGGAAAAAATGAGGATTTTTCCAGCACTGGCAGTCCCAGCAGCTGGAGGATTTTAGGGATTTCATCTCAAAAAAAGCTTTTCCCAGGAAAAACTGAAGGCGCTGCCGGAGAAATGGGATTTTCCTGGGAATTTTAACTGGGAATTTTAAAGGATTTTCTCTTGGAAAAGCTTTTCCCACTAAAAATTGAAGGTGCTGCTGGGGAAATGGGATTTTTCTGGGAAATTTTACCTGAGAATTTTTAATGATTTCCTCTTGGAAAAGCTTTTCCTGGCAGGAATTTAAGGCACTGACAGGCTGTGGAATTGGGATTTTCCTGGGAATCTTTAAGGATTTCTCCTTGAAAAATCTTTCCCCAGCAAGAACTAGAAGGCAGTGCCATGGAAATGGGATTTTCCTGGGAATTTCCCTGGAATTAGATCATTTAAAGCATCCCAGCAGCTTTCCATGCTCTCTGGTTCCTTGAGGCCAAGAGGAATTCCAAGCCTTTGGAATTTTGCTGCTGGATGAGGATATTGTGGATATCCTGGGACTGGATGAACCTTTTCCTTCCTAAGATAAATCCAGGTTTTATAGGATCAATCCAGGTTTTATAGGATCAATCCATGCGTTGTAGGATAAATCCATGGCTTTATAGGATAAATCCATTACTTTATAGGAAAAATCCCCACTTTTTAGGATCAATCCAAGTTTTATAGGATAAATCCATGGCTTTATAAGATCAATCCATGGCTTTATAGGAGAAATCCAGGTTTCCTAAGATAAATCCATGGCTTTATAGGATCAATTCAGGTTTCCTAAAATCAATCCATGGCTTTATGGGATCAATCCAGGTTTTATAGGATCAATCCATGGTTTTATAGGATCTATCCATGACTTTATAGGTGAAATCCATTACTTCATAGGATCAATCCGTACTTTATGGGGTCAATCCAGGTTTCCTAAAATCAATCAATGGCTTTATAGGAGCAATCCATACTTTATAGGATAAATCCATGTTTTCTAGGATCAATCCATGGTTTTATAGGGTCAACCCAGGTTTCCTAAAATCAATCCATGGCTTTATAGGATCAACCCAAACTTTATAGGATCAATCCATGGCTTTATAGGATCAATCCATGTTTTATAGCATCAATCCATACTTTATATTATTTATAGGATAAATCCATACTTTATAGGATCCATCCAGGTTTTATAGGCTCAATCCATGGCTTTATAGGATCAATCCAAACTTTATAGGATCAATCCATACTTTATAGGATGAATCCATCACTTTATGGGATCAATCCATACTTTATAGAATAAATCCAAACTTTATAGGATAAATCCGTTACTTTATAGGATAAATCCAAACTTTAAAGGATCAATCCATGGCTTTATAGGACAAAAGGAAAAAAAAACAAAATAAAAAAATCGGCTAAAAGCAAAAAAAACCAGGAAAACAATCCACGCCTTCCCAAGCAGCAATTCCCAAGATATGCACCACCCCAGTTCCCTCCCGAAGAACACAAACCACAGATTTTTTCGGGATAAACATCAATCCCACCCTTTTTGCCCATTTTCCCCAGCAGGACCCTGCAGCCCCCCGGCTGACAGACCCCAGGAGAACATGGATCTCCTTCGTCCATCGACCTGATGATGGAAACCCCAGGAGGAGATGCAAAGGGAAAGACAAAAAATTGGTACTGTTTGCTCTCATGGTTCTTCTCCATCCACAGGGATTTTTGGGGTTTTCCTTCCCACCCCAAACTGGGCTGAATTCTCCTTTCTTCGGGGTGATTGCTCTGGTTTTGGAGAAGTTGGGTTGGTTGGGATATGGGAGAGAGATTTCCCTGCTGCAGCTGGGTTTGAACTGAGGGTTTGGGGTTGTTTTCCTGCTCGGTAGAAATAAAATCCTCTTTTTTTTCACCTCTGGCCTTTTTTGGGGTTATTTTCCCACTCAGTAGCAATACAATCCTCTTTTTTTTTTGTCTCCTCTGGCCTTTTTTGGGGGTTATTTTCCCACTCAGTAGAAGTAAAATCCACTGTTTCTTTCTCCTCTGGCTTTTTGGAGTTATTTTCCCACTCAATAGCAATAAAATCCTCATTTTGTTGGTCTCCTCTGGCTTTTTTGGGGTTGTTTTCCCACCCAGTAGAAATAAAATCCTCTTTTTTTTTTTTCCTCCTCTGGCCTTTTTTGGGGTTATTTTACCACTCAATAACAATGAAATCCACTTTTTTTTTCACCTCTGGCTTTTTTGGGGTTATTTTCCCACTCAGTAGAGATAAAATATTCTTTTTTTTTCTCCTCTGGCCTTTTTGAGGGTTATTTTCCCACTCAATAGCAATAAAATCCACTTTTTCTTTCTCCTCCCACGAGATAAAGTCAGAGTCTCCCAAAGGCTAAACGAATCAAGTGGTTTATATCAAATTAATGATCTAAATATTAAGTGACAATGGATCATGAGGGGAATTTTCCTGCTTGGCCACTCTTGGCTGTTCCCCCTCATTTCACCATGGAATTCCTTGAAGAAATCAGCAATTCTCCTGGAATTCCTCCCCCTGCTGCTCTCCCTGTAGGATTTTTGCTCTTTCCCCACAATTTTCTCCTCCTAATCCCAATTTTTTCTTTCTTTTCCCCTCAGCGAGGCCTAGTTGGGCCTCCTGGGCCTCCTGGGCCTCCTGGGCCTCCGGGAGCTCCTGGGGCTGAAATCACCAGGGAAGTTCTTCTGCAGGAGTTCAAGGAGATTTTAAAAGGTAAAAGGGTTTAAAGGCTATAAAGGTAAAGGATATGAAAGGCTGTAAGAGCTTTTGGGGGTTTTTTTGATGAAGCACCTCAATAAATCAAGAAATGGCTTCATCTTCGAGCGTTCCTCTGGAAAATGTTCCCTCAGGGCTGAAATCAGGGAAGTTCTGCAGGAGTTCAAGGAGATTTTAGAAGGTAAAAGACTTAAAAAGGACACTGAAGGCTGTAAGAGCTTTGAGGGGTTTTTTGAGGGTTTTTTTGGTGAAGAACCACGACAAATTCAGAACCAGCTTTGACTTCAAGCAACCAAAAATGTTCCCCAGGGCTGAAATCACCAGGAAAATTCTCCTGCAGGAATTCAAGATTTTAAAAGATTTCAAAAGGATACTAAAGGTAAAGGATATTAAAGGGTGTAGGAGCTTTTAGGGTTTTTTTGAGGGATTTTTTTGGTGAAGAACCATTACAAATCGAGACCAGATTTCCCCATCAAGCATTCCTCTGGCAACCAAAAATATTCCAGGGCTGAAATCACCAGGGAAGTTCTGCAGGAGTTCAAGGAGATTTTAAAAGATTTTAGAAGGATATTAAAGGTAAAGGATGTTTAAGTGTGTAAGAATCTTGAGGGTTTTTTTGAGATTTTTCTGAGGAATATTTTTCTGGGATATCCAGAAGCAATTTCCCCATCAAGCATTTCCCTGGCAACCAAAAATATTCCCCCAAGGCTGAAATCACCAGGAAAAGTCTTCTGCAGGAGCTCAAGGAGACTTTAAAAGATTTTAAAAGGATATTGAGGTTTTTTTGAGGGATTTTTTTTGGTGAAGCACCATGACAAATCCAGAACCAGCTTTGCTATCAAGCATTCCCCTGGCAACCAAAAATATTCCCCCAGAGCCGCTTGGCTGAAAAAAACCCCCCCAAAAATAAGATTCAAATGCAAGATTCCAATCCCACAATGAACACTTTCATGGGCCAAACCCCCAAATTAATCTTTTCTCCCCACTTTTTCCCTTTTCCCCCAGAAGCCATCGAGCGGCGAGCATCCCTGGCTGGCTCAGCCCAGCCCAGCCAGCTTCCCCCAGAGCTGCTGGCCCTGCAGGACATCCCAACCCACAGGAGAGTGGAGCAAGCTTTCCACTGCCAGCTCAAGGGACAGGTCGTGGTGGACAAGAAAACCCTGGTGGAGCTCCAGAACTTCCAGTCGGTGAGGAGGAATTCCAGGGTGGAGAAGCCTTGCTTGGCTCGGTGGGGTTTTCCTTCAAGAAACTCAAAAAAAAGAAATAAATTAATGAAAAATTGTCTAAAGGAGGGATGGGGAAGGTCTGGAGGGATGTCATGAGGGGCTGAAGGAGATTGAGGGGAGATTTTTGGGGTTTGAAGCTCTTCTGAGGGGAAATTCTGATTTTTTGTCCCTGGAACCTTCAGGGCCTTGCTTGGCTCGGTGGGGTTTTCCTCCAAGAAACTCAGAAAAAAGAAATAAATTCATGGGAAATTGTCCAAAGGAGGGATGGGGAAGGTCTGGAGGGATGTCATGAGGGGCTGAAGGAGATTGAGGGGAGATTTTTGGGGTTTGCAGATCTTCTGGGGTTGTTTTTTCTCTCTGTGGAACAGCTCCAGGGCTTTGCTTGGCTCTGTGGGGTTTTCCTCCAAGAAACTAAAAAAAAAAAAAAAGAAATAAATCCATGAGAAATTACCTAAAGGAGGGATGGGGAAGGTCTGGAGGGATCTCATGAGGGGCTGAAGGAGATTGAGGGGAGACTTTTGGGGTTTGAAGCTCTTCTTATTATTATTTATTGGGATTTTGGGGTCCCAAAAGCTGTGGGAGATCACGAAGATTCTGAGATTCCTGCGGTGCCAGGAGAGGGAATTTGACAGGAAAAATCCCATTCCTTGCTGAGCTTTCCTGCCCGGACTCCTCCCACCCCAAAAGGGCGTTTTCCTGGATTTCCCCCAAACTTTTGGCAGCTTTTTGGAATCTTTTCAGGGCTGGGTGCTGATTGTCCCCGAGGGGTGGGCAGGGAGCTGCTGCCTCATTAATTAGCACGGAAAATTGGGAATAATCCCAAAATGCCAGCCCTGCTGCTTCCCATGCCTCAGGGCTGCTCTGCCCAACTCCATCCCAATTATTCCTGGCTGGAATCGCTCCGGAATCCTGCGGTGCCAGCGACGTGAAGGGTCTGGTTTGGGCTTGTGCCCTGGGAAAAGGGGAATTCCGAGGGAGGGATGGAGAGGAAAAGGTGGGAATGTTGCCTTGGAGGAATTCCAGCGGGAGACAGGGAGAGGAGTGGAGGAGTGGAGGTGCTGCCAGGCTGTGGAATTGGGATTTTAATGGGAATTTTAAAGGATTTCCCCTTGGAAAAGCTTTTCCCAGCAGGAATTGGAGGTGCTGCCAGGCTGTGGAATTGGGATTTTAATGGGAATTTTAAAGGATTTCCCCTTTTCCAAGCAGGAATTTAAGGCACTGCCAGGCTGTGGAATTGGGATTTACCCGGGAATTTTACCTAGGAATTTTTAAGGATTTCCTCTTGGAAAACCTTTTCCCAGCAGGATCTGAAGGCACTGACATGGAAGTGGGATTTACCTGGGAATTATACCTGAGAATTTTACAGATTTCCCCTTGAAAAAGCTTTTCCCAGCAGGAGCTGAAGGCACTGCCATGAAAGTGGGATTTTCCTGGGAATTTTTAAGGATTTCCTCTTGGAAAATCTCTTTCCCAGCAAGGATTGTGAAGGCACTGCCAGGCTGTGGAATTGGGATTTTCCTGGGAATTTTACCTGGGAATTTTTAAGGATTTCCCCTTGAAAAACCTTTTCCTGGCAGGAATTGAAAGCACTGCCAGGCTGTGGAATTGGGATTTTCCTGGGAATTTTGAAGGATTTCTCCTTGAAAAACCTTTCCCCAGCAAGAACTAGAAGGCAGTGCCATGGAAATGGGATTTTCCTGGGAATTTCCCTGGAATTAGATCATTTAAAGCATCCCAGCAGCTTTCCATGCTCTCTGGTTCCTTGAGGCCAAGAGGAATTCCAAGCCTTTGGAATTTTGCTGCTGGATGAGGATATTTTGGATATCCTGGGCCTGGATGAACCTTTTCTTTATTAAGATCAAACCTTTTCTTTATTAAGATCAATCCAGGTTTTATAGGATCAATCCATTGGATCCCTGAAACTGGGAATTCTCATCCCAATTCTCCAGGAGTGACTCCCATTTTTCCTCCTAGAAAAATCAGGAAAATCAGAAAATCAGGATTGCCTGAGGGAGGTGTGAGATGAACTGAGGGGGAAAAACTGATTTGGGTTTTCCAGAGCGAAACACTGGAATATTTGAGGTTTTTTTTCTGGAATTACAGAGTGATTTCCTCGGGAATAAATCCCTGTGGAGTTTGGATGAGGATCCTGGGAGGCAGCAGGGATTTCATGGGATATTTCCTGGGATTTCATGGGATATTTCCTGGGATTTCATGGGATATTTCCTGGGATTTCATGGAATATTCCCTGGGATTTCATGGGATATTTCCTGGGATTTCATGGGATATTTCAGCCAGCAAACCTCACCCTGCTGGAGAAAACCAGGGCAGGGAGGGCATGAAGGGACAGGAATGTTTGATCAGTTGGGATTTGCTGGGATTGCTGTGGGATTGTGGTGCTGCAGAAAAAAAAAAGGGACGAAGGGATGAAAAAAGGGAAATCCAGCCTGGAATGATCCCAAATCCTGGTGGGATAAGGAGACAATGCAGCTCCTTCTGTGATTTTGGGGGGTTTGATGAATTTAACCAATTTAACAGAAAAATCCACTGCTGTTCCACGTGGATTTAGAATCCTGGAATCACAGAATCCTTTGGGATGGAAAAGTATGGATTTGACCTGTTTGGGGGATTTAGCAGTGTTTGTTTTGGGGATCCAGCAGTGTTTGGTTTTTGGGATTCAGGAGCGTTTGGTTTTTGGGATGCAGGACCAGCCCAGGGATTTGGGATCAGCCCAGGGATTTAGGATCAATGCAGGGATTTGGGATCAGCCCAGGGATTTAGGATCAGCCCAGCAATTTGGGATCAGCCCAGGGATTTGGGATCAATGCAGGCATTTGGGATCAGCACAGGGATTTGGGATCAGCCCAGGGATTTGGGATCAATGCAGGGATCTGGGATCAGCACAGGGATTTGGGATCAGTGCAGGGATTTGGGATCAATGTGGGGATTTAGGATCAATGCAGGGATCTGAGACCAGCCCAGGCATTTGGGATCAGCCCAGGGATTTGGGATCAGCCCAGGGATTTGGGATCAATGGAGGGATTTGGGATCAGCCCAGGGATTTGGGATCAGCCCAGGGATTTGGGATCAATGCAGGGATCTGGGATCAGCCCAGGGATTTAGGATCAATGCAGGGATTTGGGATCAGCCCAAGGATTTAGGATCAATGCAGGGATTTAGGATCAATGCAGGGATTTGGGATCAGCCCAGGGATCTGGGATCAGCCCAGGGATCTGGGACCAGCCCAGGGATCTGGGACCAGCCCAAATCTCTGGAACGCCTGCAGGGCTCAGGCTGTCCCCCAGCTCCACCCCATGACAATTTGGGACTCTCCGGCTGTTTTTCCCCCGCAGCCCCCCGGGCGAGGCGCCTTCCTGCGCGGCTCCGGGCTGGACCTGCCCTCGGGGAGATTCACCGCGCCGCTGGCGGGCATCTACCAGTTCTCTGCCAACGTCCACATCGGTGAGAGATCCCGGGAAACAGGGATTGCCTGCCGAGAGTGGGAAAAACACGGGAAATCCGTGTTCCCTCTGAATTTATCCCAAATATATCCACATTTATCCCAAATATATCCACATTTATCCATTTCTGGAAGCAAATTTATCCCAAATATATCCAAATTTATCCCAAATATATCCAAATTTATCCATTTCTGGGAGCAAATTTATCCCAAATATATCCAAATTTATCCCAAATATATCCACATTTATCCCAAATATATCCACATTTATCCCAAATATATCCAAATTTATCCACTTCTGGGAGCAAATTTGCCCCAAATATATCCAAATTTATCCCAAATATATCCACATTTATCCCAAATATATCCAAATTCATCCCAAATATATCCAAATTTATCCCAAATATATCCAAATTTATCCATTTCTGGAAGCAAATTTATCCCAAATATATCCACATTTATCCCAAATATATCCACATTTATCCCAAATACATCCAAATTTATCCCAAATATATCCACATTTATCCCAAATATATCCACATTTATCCCAAATATATCCACATTTATCCCAAATATATCCACATTTATCCATTTCTGGAAGCAAATTCATCCCAAATATATCCAAATTTATCCCAAATATATCCAAATTTATCCATTTCTGGGAGCAAATTTATCCCAAATATATCCAAATTTATCCCAAATATATCCACATTTATCCCAAATATATCCAAATTTATCCCAAATATATCCAAATTTATCCCAAATATATCCACATTTATCCATGGGAGTTCTGCCCTGGGAGCTCCAGGAGCTCTGCAGCCAGGGAAAACATGGATTGGCTTCTGAGAGTGGGAAATCCATGGGAAAATCCATGTTCTCTCTGAATTTATCCCAAATATATCCAAATTTATCCATGGGAGTTCTGCCCGGGGAGCTCTGAGCCAGGGAAAACAGGGATTGCCTTCGGAGGGTGGAAAATCCATGGAAAATCCATGTTCCCTCCGAATTTATCCATTTCTGGGAGTAAATTTATTCCAAATATATCCAAATTTATCCATGGGAGTTCTGCCCTGACCCTCCTGAGAGTTCTGCAGCCAGGGAAAAACTGGATTTGCCTTCTGCAGGCTGGGAAATCCATGGAAAAATCCATGTTCCCTCCAAATTTGTCCATTTTGGGAGCAAATGTATCCCAAATATATCCAAATTTATCCATTTTGGGGAGCAAATTTATCAAAGGGAGTTCTGCCCTGATCCTCCTGAGAGCTCTGCATCCAGGGAAATTCCTTTTTCAAAATCCATTCTCCCAGAGGTTTTCCCAGTGCCATGGATGGCCAGAGGTGGATATTCCTTGGTGGATTCCCTTTTTAAATTCCCTTTTTAAAAATTCCTTTTTCAAATCCCATATCCCAGATGTTTTCCCAGCACCACTGATCCCAGAGCTGGATATTCCTTGGTGGATTCCCTTTTTAAATTCCCTTTTTAAATTCCATTATCCCAGAGGTTTTTCCAGTGCTACTGATGGCCAGAGATGGATATTCTTTGGTGGATTCCCTTTTTTAAATTCCTTTTTTCAAATCCCATATCCCAGAGGTTTTCCCAGCACCACTGATCCCAGAGCTGGATATTCCTTGGTGGATTCCCTAATTAAATTCCCTTTTCAAATCCCATATCCCAGATGTTTTCCCAGCACCACTGATCCCTGAGCAGGATATTCCTTGATGGATCCCCTTTTTTAAATTCCTTTTTTCAAATCCCATATCCCAGAGGTTTTCCCAATGCCATTGATGGGCAGAGCTGGATTCCCTTTATTAAATTCCTTTTAAAAATCCTATATCCCAGAGGTTTTCCCAGTGCCATGGATGGCTAGAGGTGGATTCCCTTTATTAATTCCCTTTTCAAATCCCATATCCCAGATGTTTTCCCAGCACCACTGATCCCAGAGCTGGATATTCCTTGGTGGATTCCCTTTTTAAATTCCCTTTTTAAATTCCTTTTTTCAAATCCATTCTCCCAGAGGTTTTCCCAGCACCACTGATGGCCAGAGCTGGATATTCTTTGATGGATCCCCTTTTTTAAATTCCTTTTTTCAAATCCCATATCCCAGAGGTTTTCCCAGCACCACTGATCCCAGAGCTGGATATTCCTTGGTGGATTCCCTAATTAAATTCCCTTTTCAAATCCCATACCCCAGAGGTTTTCCCAGCACCACTGATCCCAGAGCTGGATATTCCTTGATGGATCCCCTTTTTTAAATTCCTTTTTTCAAATCCCATATCCCAGAGGTTTTCCCAGCATCACTGATCCCAGAGCAGGATATTCCTTGATGGATTCCCTTTTTAATTGTTTTTTTAAATTCCTTTTTTCAAATCCCATATCCCAGATGTTTTCCCAGTACCACTGATGCCCAGAGCTGGATTCCCATTTTTTAAATTCCTTTTTTAAAATCCCATATCCCAGAGGTTTTCCCCTTGCCATGCATGGCCAGAGCTGGATTCCCTTTATTAAATTCCCTTTTCAAATCCCATATCCCAGAGTTTTTCCCAGTGCCACAGATGGCCAGAGGTGGATTTTTGGTGGTTCCCTTTTTAAATTCCCTTTTTTAAATTCCATTTCCCTGAGGTTTTTCCAGTGCCACTGATGGGCAGATGGATATTTTGGTGGATTCCCTTTTATTTTTTAAATTCCCTTTTCAAATCCCACATCCCAGATGTTTTCCCAGCACCACTGATCCCAGAGCTGGATATTCCTTGGTGGATTCCCTTTTTAAATTCCCTTTTCAAATCCCATATCCCAGAGGTTTTCCCAGCACCACTGATCCCAGAGCTGGATCCCCATTTTTAAATTCCTTTTTTAAAATCCCATATCCCAGAGGTTTTCCCAGTGCCATGGATGGCCAGAGCTGGATTCCCTTTATTAAATTCCCTTTTCAAATCCCATATCCCAGATGTTTTCCCAGCACCACTGATCCCAGAGCAGGATATTCCTTGGCAGATTCCCTTTTTAAATTCCCTTTTCAAATCCCATATCCCAGAAGTTTTCCCAGTACCACTGATGGCCAGAGCTGGATCGCCTTTATTAAATTCCTTTTTAAAATCCCATATCCCAGAGGTTTTCCGTGTGGTGGTTTTTTTTTTTTTTTTTTTGGGTTTTTTGTGGTGGGGGTGGTTTTTTTTTTTTTTTGGGTTTTGTTGTGGGTGGTTTTTTTTTTTTTTTTTTTTTTGTGTTTTTGTTGTGGTGGTTTTTGGTGGTTTTTTTTTTTTTTTTTTTTTTTTTTGGGTTTTGTGTGTGGTGGGTGGTTTTTGGTGGTTTTTTTTTTTTTTTTTTTCCCAGAGTTTTTCCCAGTGCCACAGATGGCCAGAGCTGGATATTCCTTGGTGGATTCCCTTTTTAAATTCCCTTTTTTAAAATTCCATTATCCCCGAGGTTTTTCCAGTGCTACTGAAGACCACAGATGGACATTCCTTGGTGGATTCCCTTTTTTAAATTCCCTTTTAAAATCCCATATCCCAGAGGTTTTCCCAGTGCCATGGATGGCTAGAGGTGGATTCCCTTTATTAAATTCCCTTTTCAAATCCCATATCCCAGAGGTTTTCCCAGCACCACTGATCCCAGAGCAGGATATTCCTTGGTGGATTCCCTAATTAAATTCCCTTTTCAAATCCCATATCCCAGAGGTTTTCCCAGCACCACTGATCCCAGAGCAGGATATTCCTTGGTGGATTCCCTTTTTAAATTCCTTTTTCAAATCCCATATCCCACAGGTTTTCCCAATGCCATTGATGGGCAGAGCTGGATTCCCTTTATTAAATTCCTTTTAAAAATCCTATATCCCAGAGGTTTTCCCAGTGCCATGGATGGCTAGAGGTGGATTCCCTTTATTAAATTCCCTTTTCAAATCCCATATCCCACAGGTTTTCCCAGTGCCACTGATCCCAGAGCTAGATTCCCTTTATTAAATTCCCTTTTCAAATCCCATATCCCAGAAGTTTTTGTGTGGTGGGTTTTTGTGGTTTTTTTTTTTTTTTTTTTTTTTTTTGAAGTTTTCCCAGTACCACTGATGGCCAGAGCTGGATCCAGTTGCCTTTGCCCCATGGGATTTTAGGATCTCCTCACCCCAACCTCACCCCGCTCTCCCCATGCTGTGACCAACCCCAAATCCCCCAATTCCCATCAATTTGACATTTTTCCCATTGTTTCCCAGACCACAGTGAGCTGAAGAGCAGAGTGCAGCTGCGGGCTCGGGACAGCGTCAGGGTGCTGATCTGCATCGAGTCCCTCTGCCACAGATACACGTGAGTGATCCCGAAAATCTGGGAAAAATCCCAAAAATTCCCCAAAATTCCCAACATTCCCGAATGTTCCAACCCCCTCGGGAAGAGAGATTTCACCAGAAATGGATTTTCTGTGAGAAATTGTGGTGGGATTGTTCTGCGGAGTTGTGATGGAATTGTTGTGCTGAGTGATTCCTTTTCATTTTGGGGTCAATTTGGGGTTAATTTTGGGGTTTTAATTTCGGGTTTAATTTTGGGGTCAATGTTGGGTTTTAATGTTGGGGTTTAATTTTGGGGTCAATTTGGGGTTTAATTTTGGGTTTAATTTGGGGTTTAATTTTGGGGTTTAATTTGGTGTTTTAATTTTGGGGTTTAATTTTGGGGTCAATGTTGGGTTTTAATTTTGGGTTTTGATTTTGGGGTTAATTTTGGGGTCAATTTTGGGTTTTAATGTGGGGTTTTAATGTGGGGTTTTAATTTTGAGGTTTAATTTTCGGTTTAATTTTCGGTTTAATTTTGGAGTTTAATTTTGGGGTTAATTTTGAGTTTTAATGTTGGGTTTTAATTTTGGGTTTAACGTTGGGTTTTAATGTTGGGGTTTAATTTTGGGGTTTAATTTGAGGTTAATTTTGGGTTTTAATTTTGGGTTTTTATTTCAGGTTTTAATGTTGGGGTTAATTTTGGGGTCAATTTTGGGTTTTAATGTGGGGTTTTAATTTTGGGTTAATTTTGGGGTCAATTTTGGGTTTAATGTGGGGTTTTAATGTGGGGTTTTAATTTTGGGGTTTAATTTGGGGTTTAATTTGGGGTTTAATTTTGGGGTTTAATTTGGGGTTAATTTTGGGTTTTAATTTTGGTTTTTTATTTCAGGTTTTAATTTTGGGATTTAATTTTGGGGTTTAATTTTGAGTTTTAATGTTGGGTTTTAATTTCGGGTTTTAATTTTGGGTTTTAATTTTGGGTTTTAATTTCGGGTTTTAATGTTGGGTTTTAATTTTGGGGTTTTAATTTGGGGTTTTAACCTCTCTGTGCTAAATTGTATTATTATTTCTAATTTATTTATTATTTATAGTGATAAACAGTTACCAAATAATTACAAACTGATCATTACTATTATTTATCATGGTAAAATGCTACCAAATAATTATTGAATAATTATTACTATTATTATTATTTATCATGATAGTTACAAAATAATTAACTATTTTAAATTAAATTAATTATTTTGTAATTAAATTATTTATGAATGAAAATGAAATTATCACTATTATTTATCACAACAGTTTAAATAATAGTTTCAAGACTATTAGTCTTTAATAACAGTTTAAAGAATTTATTAGTGAATTATTACTGTTATTTATCATGATAGTTACCAAAGAACTATTGATGAATTATTACTATTATTTTTCATGCTAGTTACAAAAAGTTATTAATGAATTATTACTATTTAGTAATATATAGTGATAAATATATAGTGATAAATAAATATATAGTGATAAATAACTATATAGTGATAAATAGCTACCAAATAATTAGAAATTAATAATTGCTATTATTTATAGTGATAGTTACCAGTTATTAATTAATTATTATTATTATTATAGTAATATATAGTGATAAATATATAGTGATAAATAACTATATAGTGATAAACAGTTACCAAATAATTAGAAATTAATAATTACCAAACAGCTATTAATGAATTATCACTGTTAATTATTACAATTTAGTAATATATAGTGAAAAATATATAGTGATAAATATATAGTGATAACTATATAGTGATAAATAGTTACCAAATAATTAGAAATTAATAATTGCTATTATTTATAGTGATAGTTACCAGTTATTAATTAATTATTATTATTATTATTATTATTATTATAGTAATATATGGTGATAAATATATAGTGATAAATAACTATATAGTGATAAATATATAGTGATAAATAGTTACAAATAATTATAAATTAATCATTGCTATTATTTATTGTGATAGTTACCAGTTATTAATTATTATTATTATAGTTATATATAGTGATAAATATATAGTGATAAATAACTATATAGTGATAAATAGTTACCAAATAATTCGAAATTAATAATTGCCAAACAGCTATTAATGAATTATTACAATTTAGTAATATATAGTGAAAAATATATAGTGATAAATATATAGTGATAACTATATAGTGATAAATATTTACCAAATAATTATAAATTAATAATTGCTATTATTTATAGTCATAGTTACCAGTTAATTAATTATTATTATTATTATAGTAATATACAGTGATAAATATATAGTGATAAATAAATATATAGTGATAAATAACTATACAGTGATAAATAGTTACCAAATAATTAGAAATTAATAATTGCCAAACAGCTATTAATGAATTATTACTATTAATTACTCCCAGGGCAATTCTGGGCTGTTTTTCCTGAGGTTTAATCTGATTTTAATGCTGATTTTTCTCCCCAGATCCCTGGAGGTGATCGCTGGGCTGGAGAGCAACAGCAAACTCTTCACCATCAATGTCCATGGATTGCTGCAGCTGCAGGTGAGAGAAAATTGGGAATTTCTGCCCCAAATCCCAGGAGGAATGGGAATTTTGGGAGTTCCTGGAGTGGGGAAGGATTTGGGAAAATGGGGAAAAGGGAATTCCTCAGCTGGAAATTCTGATTTTAAGGCACAGGCAGAAGCTTCCCTCTGAGAAATATTCAATATTCAATATTTATTAAATATTTATTTACATACAAATATTTATGAGATCTATATGAAAATATTAAATAGATATTTATAGCTAAATAGAAAATTTATTATATTTAAAATAGTTTAAATTATATATAATAATTGATTTATTATATTTAAAATAGTTAAAATAATTTAATTTAGTATAATTATGATATTTATTATTTATTTATAGATAGATATTTGTTAAATACATATTTAACTATGGAATTTATAGCTATGTAAATATAAAATTTAGAACAGAATAGACTATTTAGACATACAGAATAGATCAATTTATTATATTATAAAATGCATCAAAGATTTCTTTACCTATAAATACTTCTATTTCTACTATTCCCAGCTGCAAAATGTGAATTTTTCCAAGTTTTCCCCAGAATGTGTCAAATATTCCCAGTTTTCCCCACGATGGATCCAGAATTCCTGATTGAGAAAATATGAATTTTCCCAGTTTTTTCCCAGAATGTGTCAAATATTCCCATTTTCCCATGATGGATCCAGAATTCCTTATTGCAAAATGTGAATTTTTCCCAGTTTTTCCCCGGAATGTGTCAAATATTCCCATTTTCCCCACGATCGATCCGGAATTCCTGGTTGCAAAATGTGAATTTTTCCAAGTTTTTCCCAGAATGTGTCAAATATTCCCATTTTTTCCCTGGAATGTATCAGATATTCCCATTTTCCCCATGATGGATCCAGAATTCCCAGCTGCAAAATGTGAATTTTTCCCATTTTTCCCCTGAATGTGTCAAATATTCCCATTTTTCCCCTGAATGTGTCAAATATTCCCATTTTTCCCCAGAATGTATCAAATATTCCCATTTTCCCCCCAGAATGTGTAAAATATTCCCATTTTTCTCCAGAATGTATCAAATATTCCCAATTTTTCCCCCAAATGTATCAAATATTCCCATTTTCCCCCCAGAATGTATCAAATATTCCCATTTTTCCCCAGAATGTATCAAATATTCCCATTTTTCCCCAGAATGTATCAAATATTCCCATTATTTTCCCCGGAATGTATCAAATATTCCCAATTTTTCCCCAGAATGTATCAAATATTCCCAATTTTTCCCCAGAATGTATCAAATATTCCCATTTTCCCCGGAATGTATCAAATATTCCCAATTTTTCCCCAGAATGTGTCAAATATTCCCATTATTTTCCCCAGAATGTGTCAAATATTCCCATTTTCCCCAGAATGTGTCAAATATTCCCATTTTCCCCCCAGAATGTATCAAATATTCCCATTTTTCCTCAGAATGTATCAAATATTCCCATTATTTTCCCCGGAATGTATCAAATATTCCCAATTTTTCCCCAGAATGTGTCAAATATTCCCATTATTTTCCCCAGAATGTGTCAAATATTCCCATTTTCCCCCAGAATGTATCAAATATTCCCATTTTTCCCCGGAATGTCTCAATATTCCCAGTTTTTTCCCCAGAATGTGTAAAATATTCCCATTTTCCCCCCAGAATGTGTCAAATATTCCCATTTTTCCCCCGGAATGTATCAAATATTCCCATTTTCCCCCCAGAATGTCTCAATATTCCCATTTTCCAGGCTGGGCAGTACACCTCCATCTTCGTGGATAACAGCGCTGGAGCTTCAGTCACTGTGCAGAGCGGATCTGATTTCATGGGAATGCTGCTGGGAGCTTAGGGGATCGGGGAACTGTCCTGGGATTTGGGAATTGTCTGGGAAATCCCGGGATTTGGGAATTGGGACTGAGGGAATCCCGGGATTTGGGACTGAGGGAATCCCGGGATTTGGGATTGAGGGAATCCCAGGATTTGGGATTTGGGACTGGGGGAATCCCGGGATTTGGGAACTGTCCGGCAATCCTGGGATTTGGGACTGAGGGAATCCCAGGATTTGGGATTTGGGACTGGGGGAATCCCGGGATTTGGGAACTGTCCGGCAATCCTGGGATTTGGGACTGAGGGAATCCCGGGATTTGGGACTGGGGGAATCCCGGGATTTGGGAACTGTCCGGCAATCCTGGGATTTGGGACTGAGGGAATCCCAGGATTTGGGATTTGGGACTGAGGGAATCCCGGGATTTGGGATGAGGAAATCCCAAGATTTGGGACTGACGGAATCCCGGGATTTGGGATTGAGGAAATCCCGGGATTTGGGATTGAGGGAATCCCAGGATTTGGGAATTGGGACTGAGCGAATCCCGGGATTTGGGATGAGGAAATCCCAAGATTTGGGACTGGGGGAATCCCAGGATTTGCGGCTGAGGGAATCCCAGGATTTGGGAATTGTCTGGGAATCCCAGGATTTGGGATGAGGAAATCCCAGGATTTGGGACTGAGGGAATCCCAGGATTTGGGATGAGGAAATCCCAGGATTTGGGATGAGGGAATCCCGGGATTTGGGGCTGGAGGAATCCCACTGTGACCCTAAACCAGTGCCAGGGATATGGAACAGGGAAAATCCTTATTAGGGAGAAATCCTGGAAAGGGAAAATCCCTGAAGGGGAAAATGTTTAATGGGAAAAATCCTTAATGGGGAGAAATCCTTGAAGGGGAAAATCCTTCAATGGGAAAAATCATTAAACAGGAAAAATCCTTAAATGGGAGAAATCCTTAAAGGGGAAAAATCCTTAAACAGGAAAATCCTTAAAGGGGAGAATCCTTAATGGGGAGAAATCCTTAGAGAGGGGAAAATCCTTAAAGGGGAAAAATCCCTAAATGGGAAAGATCCTTTCCCAGCTCTTTCAGGGATTTGAAATGGGAAAAATCCTTAATGGGGAGAAATCCTTAAAGGGGAAAAATCCTAAAAATCCTTCCCCAGCTATTCTGGGAATTTCAAATGGGAAAAATCCTTAAATGGGAAAAGTCCTTAATGGGAAAAGCCCTTAAAGGGGAAAATCCTTCCCCAGCTTTTCCAGGGATTTTCAATGGAAAAAATCCTAAAATGGGGAAAATCCTTTCTCAGCTTTTCCAGGGATTTTCAGTGGAAAAAACCCTAAAATGGGGAAAATCCTTTCCCAGCATTTCCAGGGATTTGAAATGGGAAAAATCCTTAAAGAGGAAAAATCCTTAAAGGGGAAAAATCCTTAAAGGGGGAAAAATCCTTTCCCAGCTTTTCCAGGGATTTTCAATGGAAAAAATCCTAAAATGGGAAAAATCCTTTCCCAGCTCTTCCAGGGGATTTTCAGTGGAAAAAACCCTAAAATGGGGAAAATCCTTTCCCAGCTTTTCCAGGGATTTGAAATGGGAAAAATCCTTAAAATGGGGAAAATCCTTAAATGGGAAAAATCCTTTCCCAGGTATTCCTGGGATTTCAAACGGGAAAAATCCTAAAATGGAGAAAAATCTTTTCCCAGCTTTTCCAGGGATTTTCAATGGGAAAAATCCTAAAATGGGGAAAAATCTTTTCCCAGCTTTTCCAGGGATTTGAAATGGGAAAAATCCTTAAAGGGGAAAAATCCTTTCCCAGCTTTTCCAGGGATTTTCAGCGGAAAAAATCTTAAAATGGGAAAAATCCTTTCCCAGCTCTTCTAGGGATTTGAAATGGGAAAAATCCTTAAATGGGAAAAATCCTTTCCCAGCTCTTCCAGGGATTTGCAATGGAAAAAAATCCTAAAATGGGGAAAAATCCTTTCCCAGCTCTTCCAGGGATTTGAAATGGGAAAAATCCTAAAATGGGGAAAAATCTTTTCCCAGCTCTTTTCGGGATTTTCCATGGAAAAATTCCTTTCCCAGCATTTCCAGGGATTCCAAACAGGACAATTCCTTCCCCAGCTCCTCCAGCTTTGCTTCCCAAAATTATGCTTTTTTCTCCTCCTGAAAGATCCTTTTCCCTATTTAATTTGTGCTTCACCAGATGCTCACCAGCAGCACTTTGGGATTTTTTTTTGGGATTTGCTGTAATTTTATTTCTGTTCCACTGTAGCACTTGTAACCAGCACTGGGGTTTGTGTTTTTGGGGTTTATATTTGAATTTTTTGGGGTTTTGGAAATGAAGGATGGAGAGGTGGAAATGATGGGAATGACTGTGTGGTTCTGTTCTGTGGGGTGGGGAGGAAGGGGGGAGGATTTTCCAGCAAAAAATGGGGTTTTTTTAATGGAATTATAAATGGTTTAGATCCTCTGCAACATTCGGAATTGGATCTCTGTGACCTGGAAAATGTGGAATTCTCACCCAATCCGAGGAATCTGAAGCCTGAATTCTTTAATTGTGTGTTTTATATCAAATTATTCCATTAAGGATCCAAATCCCTCTCTGATGATGCTCTGGGGTGGGGAAAAGTGAGATAAAAACATGGATTTGACCAGGAAAATGAGGAATTCTCACCCAATCCGAGGAATTCAAGACCTGAACTCTTTAATTGTGTGTTTTATATCAAATTATTCCATTAAGGATCCAAACCCCTCCTGTGTTTTGGGGTGGGAAAAAGGAAATCCAAAGGGAACATGAATCTCTTGGATCTCTTGCTTTGTTCCTGTTTTAATGAGATAAAAACATGGATTTGATCAGGAAAATTGGTGGAATTCTCACCCAATCCAAGGAATCTGAAGCCTGAATTCTTTAATTGTGTGTTTTATATCAAATTATTTCATTGATGATCCAAATCCCTCTCTGGTGATGCTCTGGGGTGGGAAAAAGTGAGATAAAACTATGGATTTGACCTGGAAAATGTTGGAATTCTCACCCAATCCAAGGAATTCAAGACCTGAACTCTTTAATTTTGGTTTTTATATTAAGTTATTTCCTCAAGGATCCAAACCCCTCCTGTGCTTTGAGGTGGAAAAAGGGAAATCTGAGGGAAACACAAATCCTTCATTGTATTCCTGTTTTAATGAGATAAAAACATGGATTTGATCAGGAAAATGTGGAATTCTCACCCAATCCAAGGAATTTGAGGCCTGAACTTTTTAATTGTGATTTTTATATCAATTTATTCCCATGAGGATCCAAATCCCTCCCTGCCAGTGGAAGGGAAAAGGGAAATCTGAGTGGAACATGAATCCTTTATTGTGTTCCTGTTTTAATGAGATAAAAACATGGATTTTATCAGGAAAATGTGGAATTCTCACCCAATCCAAGGAATCCAATTGGACTGAATTCTTTAATTTTGGTGTTTTATATCAAATTATTTCATCAAGGATCCAAAGCTTTGGGGTGGGAAAAGGGAAATCCAAGGGGAACATGAATCCTTCATTGTGTTTCTGTTTTAATGAGATAAAACCATGGATTTGATCAGGAAAATGTTGGAATTCTCACCCAATCCAAGGAATTCGAGGTCTGAACTATTTTTTTCCCAGATTTCTACAAATTTAGGAGCAAAATCAAGGTGTGAGGCTGAGCTTTGCCCAGAGCTCAAAACCATTTTAATGTCCTTTTAACTGTTTATAAATAGTTAAATTTATAATGAAAATAAAAATGAAATGAAAAATGAAAATGAAAATCAAAATCAAAATGAAAATAAAATAAAAATCAAAATGGAAATAAAAATGGAAATAAAAATGGAAATAAAAATGGAAATAAAAATGGAAATAAAAATGAAATGAAAATGAAAATAAAGAAAATAAAAATAAAGAACATGAAAATAATGAAAAGAAAAAGAATTAAAATAAAAAGAATGAAAATAAAAATAAAAACCCCAATAATAATACAATGGAATTCCTGGCAGGAGGAAATCCCAGATCCCAAATATTTAATTAAAAATAAATTAATTAAAACTAAAAATAAATTAATTTTAAAACTAATTAAAAATTTATTAAAATTAATTCAAAATTAATTCAAAATTTATTAAAAATTAATTCAAAATTAAATAAAAATCTTTAATTCCCCAGATCCCCAGCTGGGCTCAATTCCAGCCCCACATTCCCAATTTTCCCATTTTTTTCCCATTTTTTGTCAGCAGACAGATGAAATCAGGATTTTGGCAGCAAAGCTGCATTCCTGCTCTGGGCAATTGAAATTCCTCCTGACTGCAGAACTCCTGGAGCCAAGGGGGAAAAAATGGAATTTAGAAAAAAAAAAGGGATTAAAAAAAAAAGGGATTAAAAAAAAGGGAATTGGAAAAAAAAAAAGGGGAATGAATAAAAAGGAATTAAGGAAAAAAAGGGAATTTTAAAAAAGGGAATTAAGGAAAAAAGGGAATTAAGGGAAAAAAGGGAATTAAGGAAAAAAAGAGAATTTTTAAAAAGGGAATTAAGAAAAAAAGGGAATTAAGAAAAAAGGGAATTAAGGAAAAAAGGGAATTAAGGAAAAAAGGGAATTTAAAAAAGGGAATTAAGGAAAAAAAGAATTTTTAAAAAGGAAATTAAGAAAAAAGGGAATTAAGAAAAAAGGGAATTAAGGAAAAAAAGGGAATTAAGGAAAAAAAGGAATTAAAAAAAGGGAATTAAGGAAAAAAAGAGAATTTTTAAAAAGGGAATTAAGAAAAAAAGGGAATTAAGAAAAAAAAGGGAATTAAAAAAAAAAAGGGAATTAAGTAAAAAAGGGAATTAAAAACAAAGGGAATTAAAAAAGAAAAAAGGGAATTAAAAAAAAAAGAACAAAAAAAGGGAATTAAGGAAAAAAGGGAATGAGAAAAAGGGAATTTTAAAAAAGAGAATTAAGAAAAAAGTGGGAATTAAAAACAAAGGGAATTAAGAAAAAAAAGGGAATTAAGAAAAAAAAGGGAATTAAGAAAAAAAGGGAATAAAAAAAAGAATAAAAAAAGGGAATTAAGGAAAAAAGGGAATGAGAAAAAGGATATTTTAAAAATGGAATTTTAAAAAAGGGAATTTAAAAAGGGATGAAAAAAGGGAATTAATAAAAAAGGGAATTATTTTTAAAAAAGGGAATTAAAGAGAAGAATAAAAAAAAGGGAATTAAAAAAGGGGGATTAAAAACAAAGGGGAATTTTTAAAAAAGAATGAAAAAAAAGGGAATGAAAAAAGGGAATAAAAAGGGAATTCAAGAAAAAGGGAAATAAGGAAATAAAAAAGGGAATGAAAAAAGGGAATTAAAGAAAAAAGGGAATTTAAGGAAAAGGGAATAAAAAAAAATTAAAAACCAAAGAGAATTTCCTGGAAAATTCTCACCAAAAAATCCCCAAAAGGAACTAATAAGGAATTTTCCTGACAACCCAAAAAGATCTTTTTTATCCCAAAACTGAACTCTCTCTTCTCTCCCAAAATTTCTTCCTGCAAGGAATTTTTTTTTCCTGGAATTCCTGGGAAAATCCCACTAAAAAAACCCCAAAAGGAATCAATTCGGAATTTTCCTGACAACCCAAAATGATCTTTTTTCATCCCAAAATTCTCTTTTTCACCCCAAAACTTTGGGGTTTCCCAGCTTATCCCACGGAATCCTCAGGGATTTTCCAGGCAATCCGAGCTGCTTGAAATGATCCCAAAATTCCCATTTTTCGGGAATGTTTTCCTTTCCTCCCCTGGGCTGAGTTCCCTTTGATCTGCACTTCAAAGGAGGTCACGGAATATCGGATTGCCCCAGGGAAAAATACCAAAATAAACCTGGAAAGGGGAAAAAAAATGGGAAAATGATGCTCCAGGGGATTTGTGGGGCTGAGTTTGGGGTTTCAGGGTGGAATTTGGGGTTTTGGGGCTGGAATTTGGGATTTCAGTGTTGGAATTTGGGGTTTCAATGTTGGAATTTGGGGTTTCAGGGGTGGAAATTTGGGATTTCAGGGATGGAGTTTAGGATTTCAGGGCAGGAATTTGGGATTTCAATGTTGGAATTTGGGATTTCAGGGCTGGAATTTGGGGTTTCAGGGATGGAATTTGGGGTTTCAGGGATGGAATTTGGGGTTTCAGGGATGGAATTTGGGGTTTCAATGTTGGAATTTGGGGTTTCAGGGATGGAGTTTAGGATTTCAGGGATGGAATTTGGGATTTCAATGTTGGAATTTGGGATTTCAGGGCTGGAATTTGGGATTTCAGGGCTGGAATTTGGGATTTCGGGGTGGAAATTTGGGATTTCAGGGATGGAATTTGGGATTTCAATGTTGGAATTTGGTATTTCAGGGCTGGAATTTGGGGTTTCAGGGATGGAATTTGGGATTTCAGGGATGGAATTTGGGATTTCAATGTTGGAATTTGGGATTTCAGGGTTGGAATTTGGGATTTCAGGGTTGGAATTTGGGGTTTCAATGTTGGAATTTGGGATTTCAGTGTTGGAATTTGGGATTTCAGTGTTGGAATTTGGGATTTCAGTGTTGGAATTTGGGATTTCGGGGCTGGAATTTGGGATTTCGGGGCTGGAATTTGGGGTTTTGGGGTGGAATTTGGGGTTTCAATGTTGGAATTTGGGGTTTCAATGTTGGAATTTGGGGTTTCGGGGTGGAAATTTGGGGTTTCAGGGCTGGAATTTGGGATTTCAGGGATGGAATTTGGGATTTCAGGGCTGGAATTTGGGATTTCAATGTTGGAATTTGGGATTTCAATGTTGGAATTTGGGATTTCAGGGCTGGAATTTGGGGTTTCAGGGCAGGAATTTGGGATTTCAATGTTGGAATCTGGGATTTCGGGGCTGGAATTTGGGATTTCAGTGTTGGAATTTGGGATTTTGGGGTGGAAATTTGGGATTTCAGGGATGGAATTTGGGATTTCAATGTTGGAATTTGGGGTTTCAGGGATGGAATTTGGGATTTCAATGTTGGAATTTGGGGTTTCAGGGATGGAATTTGGGATTTCAATGTTGGAATTTGGGGTTTCAGGGATGGAATTTGGGATTTCAATGTTGGAATTTGGGGTTTCAGGGATGGAATTTGGGATTTCAATGTTGGAATTTGGGGTTTCAGGGATGGAATTTGGGATTTCAATGTTGGAATTTGGGGTTTCAGGGATGGAATTTGGGATTTCAATGTTGGAATTTGGGGTTTCAGGGATGGAATTTGGGATTTCAATGTTGGAATTTGGGATTTCAGGGCTGGAATTTGGGATTTCAGGGATGGAATTTGGGGTTTCAGGGATGGAATTTGGGGTTTCAATGTTGGAATTTGGGGTTTCAGGGATGGAGTTTAGGATTTCAGGGATGGAATTTGGGATTTCAATGTTGGAATTTGGGGTTTCAGGGATGGAATTTGGGGTTTCAATGTTGGAATTTGGGATTTCAATGTTGGAATTTGGGATTTCAGTGTTGGAATTTGGGATTTCAGTGTTGGAATTTGGGATTTCAGGGCTGGAATTTGGGATTTTGGGGTGGGAATTTGGGGTTTCAGAGCTGGAATTTGGGATTTCAATGTTGGAATTTGGGATTTCAGGGCTGGAATTTGGGATTTCAATGTTGGAATTTGGGAATTCTCCTCCCTTTTCCACCCTGTAAATCCCGGGATGCTCCAGGGGATTTATGGGGCTGGAATTTGGGATTTCAGGGCAGGAATTTGGGGTTTCAAGGCTGCAGCTCGGAATTCTCCTCCTGTCAATCCTGGGATGCTTCAGGGGTTTTGTCTGAGGGGAATTTGGGGTTTCAGGGCGGGAATTTGGGAATTCTCCTTTTCTCCTCTTGTCAATCAACGCTGGGCTGCTCCAGAGGTTTATTCCGATGGAAATTTGGGGATTTCTCCTCCCTTTCCATCCTGTAAATCCCGGGATGCTCCAGGGGATTGATGGGGCTGGAATTTGGGATTTCAGGGTGGGAATTTAGGGTTTCGTGGAGTTGGAATTTGGAGTTTTGTGGAATTGGAATTTGGGGTTTCAGGGCTGGAGGTGGGAATTCTCCTCCTTTTCTCCTCCTGTCAATCAATCCCGGGATGCTCCAGGGGTTTGATCTGATGGAAATTTGGGATTTCAATGCTGGAATTTGGGGTTTCTCCTCCCTTTCCATCCTGTAAATCCCGGGATGCTCCAGGGGATTTATGGGGCTGGAATTTGGGAATTCAGGGCAGGAATTTGGGGTTTCAGGGATGGAATCTGGGAATTCTCTTCCTGTCAATCCTGGGATGCTCCAGAGGTTTTGTCTGAGGGGAATTTAGGGTTTAAGGGCAGGAATTTGGGATTTCAGAGCTGGAATTTGGGATTACAGGGCTGGAATTTGGGAATTCTCCTCCCTTTTCCATCCTGTCAATCCCAGGGGTTTCAGGGCAGGAGTTTGGGATTTCAGGGCTGGAATTTGGGAATTCTCCTCCCTTTTCCTTCTAATCAATCCTGGGATGCTCCAGGGGTTTTATCCGCTGGGAATTTGGGATCTGGGGGAGTTTTGGGGACAGGAAAGGGATTTGGGGCAGCAGAGGAATTGGGATTTCTGTCCCTCTGCTCTCAGCTTTGGGGTGCAAAGTTGGGAATTCTCCTTTCCTTCTCCTTCCTCTGCTGGTTGCAAACCACAACCCCAAAAATCCCATTTTCCAGAGAATTTTCCCGGGAAAATCAATTCCAGTTCAGATCCAACCTCTCCTCCCTGCCCATCTCCAATCCACAATCCCAAAATTCCCAATTTTCCAGAGAATTTTGCAGGAAAAATCCATCCTAATTCAGATCCAACCTCTTCTCCCTACCCAGTCCAAACCAGAGAACCAAAATCCCATTTTCCAAAGAATTTTCCTGGGAAAAATCCATCCTAATCCAGATCCAACCTCCCCTCCCTGCCCAGATCCAATCCACAATCCCAAAATCCCATGGCGCTAATTGGGGTATTTATTGGGAATTACATTAATTGGGGTATTTAGTGGGAACGGCGCTAATTATTGGGGTATTTGTTGGGAACGGCGCTAATTGGGGTATTTATCGGGAATGGCGCTAATTTGGGTATTTATCAGGAACGGCGCTAATTGGGGTATTTATTGGGAATTACATTAATTGGGGTATTTATCGGGAATGGCGCCAATTGGGGTATTTATTGGGAACGGCGCTAATTGGGGTAGTTATTGGGAATTGTGCTAATTGGGGTATTTATCGGGAATTACATTAATTGGGGTATTTATTGGGAATTGTGCTAATTGGGGTATTGATTGGGAATTACATTAATTGGGGTATTTATTGGGAATTGCGCTAATTGGGGTATTTAGCGGGAATGGCGCCAATTGGGGTATTTATTGGGAACGGAGCTAATTGGGGTAGTTATTGGGAATTGTGCTAATTGGGGTGTTTATCGGGAACGGCGCTAATTGGGGTATTTATCAGGAACGGCGCTAATTATTGGGGTATTTAGCGGGAATGGCGCCAATTGGGGTAGTTATTGGGAATTGTGCTAATTGGGGTATTTATCGGGAATTGCGCTAATTATTGGGGTATTGATTGGGAATGGCGCTAATTGGGATATTTACCGGGAATTGCGCTAATTGGGGTATTTATCGGGAATGGCGCTAATTTGGGTATTTATCAGGAACGGCGCTAATTGGGGTATTTAGCGGGAACGACGCTAATTATTGGGGTATTTATTGGGAATACATTAATTGGGGTATTTATTGGGAATTGCGCTAATTGGGGTATTTATCGGGAACGGCGCTAATTGGGGTATTTATTGGGAACGGCGCTAATTGGGGTAGTTATTGGGAATTGTGCTAATTGGGGTATTTAGCGGGAATTGCGCTAATTATTGGGGTATTTATCGGGAATTACATTAATTGGGGTATTTATTGGGAATTGCGCTAATTGGGGTGTTTATCGGAAATGGCGCTAATTTGGGTATTTATCAGGAACGGCGCTAATTGGGGTATTTAGCGGGAACGACGCTAATTATTGGGGTATTTATTGGGAATACATTAATTTGGGGTATTTATCGGGAATGGCGCTAATTGGGGTATTTTTGGGAATTGCCCTAATGAGGACATTCGATCCGCTGCTGGCACATCTCGGATCCCATAAAGAGCTCAGCTGTTCGGCTGGAATGTGGGATTTGGCTCCAGGCGGGAAAGGAGGGAATCAGGCGGGAATTCCAGAACTTTCCAGAGGGGATGGGAATGGGATGGGATGGGTGGGAATGGTGGTTTGGGGTTTGTGGGGTTTGGGGTTCCCAGGGGATCTGTGGGGTTTGGGGGATGGAATTCCTGGGGGATCCTGTGGGGTTTGGGGTTCCCAGGGAATGGGGAATCCTGTGGGGTTTGGTGTCCTCGGGGGATCTGTGGGGTTTGGGGTTGGAATTCCTGGGGGATCTGTGGGGTTTGGGGTTGGAATTCCTGGGGGATCTGTGGGGTTTGGGGTTGGAATTCCTGGGGGATCTGTGGGGTTTGGAATTGCCAGAGGATCCTGTGGGGTTTGGAGTTTCTTCCCAGGAGATCTGTGGGGTTTGGGGTTTGTTTTCAGGGATCCTGTGGGGTTTGGGTTTCCCAGGGGATCTGTGGGGTTTGGGGTTTTCAGGGATCCTGTGGGGTTTTGGTTTCCCAGGGGATTTAGAATTCCCAGGGGAATCTGTGTGGTTTGGGGGTTGGAATTCCTGGGGGATCTGTGGGGTTTGGTGTCCTCAGGGGATCTGTGGGGTTTGGGTTTCCCAGGGAATGGGGAATCCTGTGGGGTTTGGTGTTTTCAGGGATCCTGTGGGGTTTGGGGGTTGGAATTCCCAGGGGATTTGTGGGGTTTGGAGCTGCCAAAGGATCCTGTGGGGTTTGGTGTTTCTTCCCGGGGGATCCTGTGGGGTTTGGGGTTTGTTTTCAGGGATCCTGAGGGGTTTGGTGTTTCTTCCCAGGAGATCTGTGGGATTTGGTGTCCTCAGGGGATCTGTGGGGTTTGGAATCCCCAGGGAATGGGGAATCCTGTGGGGTTTGGTGTTTTCAGGGATCCTGTGGGGTTTGGGGGTTGGAATTCCCGGGGAATTTGTGGGGTTTGGAGTTGCCAGAGGATCCTGTGGGGTTTGGAGTTTCTTCCCAGGAGATCTGTGGGGTTTGGGGTTTGTTTTCAGGGAATCTGTGGGGTTTGGGTTTCCCAGAGAATGGGGAATCCTGTGGGGTTTGGTGTTTTCAGGGAATCTGTGGGGTTTGGAGTTCCCAGGGAATGGCAGCCTAGGGGATCTGTGGGGTTTTGTGTCCCCAAGGAATCCTGTGGGGTTTGGAATTTTCAGGGTATTTGGGGTTCCCAGGGGATCTGTGGGGTTTGGAATTTTGAGGGAATTTGGGGTTCCCAGGGGACCTGTGGGGTTTGGAGTTCCCATGGAAAATCCTCCTTCCCAAGGAATCATCCCAAGGAAATCCCCAATTCCAACCCCAGCTGAGAAAATCCAGGGGAAAAAAAAATCCTTGTCCCTTCCCACCCCAAAACCTGGGAATGAAGCTAAACTAAAGTAACAGAATTCAGTTTAATTTCTCCCCTTTCCTTTGCTTTCCTGGAAAAAAAGGGAAAAACCTTCCCTAGCTTTTCCAGAAAAATCCACCTCTCATTCCCAAGGAATCATCCCGAAGAAATCCCCAAATTCCAACCCTGATTGCTGCCAGGAAAATCCTATACAGGAAAATCCTACAGGAAAATCCCACAGGAAAATCCTATACAGGAAAATCCTACAGGAAAATCCTATACAGGAAAATCCTACAGGAAAATCCCACAGGAAAATCCCACAGGAAAATCCTACACAGGAAAATCCTATACAGGAAAATCCTATACAGGAAAATCCTACACAGGAAAATCCTACAGGAAAATCCTATACAGGAAAATCCTATACAGGAAAATCCTACAGGAAAATCCCACAGGAAAATCCTATACAGGAAAATCCTATACAGGAAAATCCTATACAGGAAAATCCCATACAGGAAAATCCTATACAGGAAAATCCTACAGGAAAATCCCACAGGAAAATCCTACAGGAAAATCCTATACAGGAAAATCCCACAGGAAAATCCCACAGGAAAATCCCACAGGAAAATCCTACAGGAAAATCCTATACAGGAAAATCCTATACAGGAAAATCCTACAGGAAAATCCTACAGGAAAATCCCACAGGAAAATCCCACAGGAAAATCCTACAGGAAAATCCTATACAGGAAAATCCCACAGGAAAATCCTACAGGAAAATCCTATACAGGAAAATCCCACAGGAAAATCCCACAGGAAAACCCTACACAGGAAAATCCTACACAGGAAAATCCTACACAGGAAAATCCCACAGGAAAATCCCACAGGAAAATCCCACAGGAAAATCCTATACAGGAAAATCCTACAGGAAAATCCCACAGGAAAATCCTACAGGAAAATCCCACAGGAAAATCCCACAGGAAAATCCTGGAAAAACCTTTTTTTCCCCTGTTTTTGGGGTTTATTTTTTAGGGTTGGAATCAATTTCTCCCTCTTTTTCCCCCTTTCCCTCTCATCCCAAAGCTGCTGGAGTTGATTTTGGGAACAATGGAGAACTCCAGGTTGTTTTTCCCCTCCGGGAGCCCCAAAGCCTAATTAGAGTTCCTTCCACGGCTAATTAAATCCTCCAAACCCCAATTTCCTGGGATGGAAATCAGCCTGGAATCTCCTTTGTGAGGAATTTTCCCCCCACAGCAGAGGGAAATGCTTTTCCCGAGGGATTTTAGGGATGGAATCAAGGAGAAATCTTGGGATTTTCAAAGATTCCTGCTGGGTTTTTCCAGGAATTTCCAGATTTTGGGGGAATTTCTCCCAAATCCCAAAGATCCAAATTGCTGTGTTTCTAATTAAATCCTCCAAACCCCAATTTCCTGGGATGGAAATCAGCCTGGAATCTCCTTTTCCCTCCACAGCAGAGGGAAATGCTTTTCCCGAGGGATTTTAGGAGAAATTTTGGGATTTTCAAAGATTCCTGCTGGGTTTTTCCAGGAATCTTCAGGTTTTGGGGGAATTTCTCCCAATCCCAAAGATCCAAATTGCTGAATTTTTGGGGTGGTTTTGGGTGATCCTTCAGGCTGGATCTGAACTGGGAGAGATTTCCTCAGGAAAACTCTGTGGAAAATGGGATTTTGGTTCATTTCCCAGGATTTTTGCAGATTTTTGCTGGAAAAGGGGAAAAAATGGGGAAAAAATGGGGGGAAAATGGGGGAAAAAAGGGGAAAAAATGGGGGAAAAAAGGGGAAAATGGGGAAAAAATGGGGAAAAAATGGGGGAAAAATGGGGAAAAATTCCTCCCCTTTCCCCCCAACTTGGATCCCCAATTCCCAAAAAGGACAGAACCCTCTGTGCAATTCCCAAAAATCCCAAAAATCCCTTCAGCATCGTTCCATCCCCAATTTTTATCCCCAATTTTTACGTTTTCCCAGTTTTTCCCTTCCCAGAGCAGGGAAGGAGCAAAGCCATGGAAAAATCCTGCCTGGAAAGTGTTAAAAACAATGGAAAAAATGATAAATAATTCCTGGATGGAACTGAACCTGGGAATTGCTGCTGCCATTGTTTAGCAAAGTCCTTTCCAGCCCAATGCCCGGGAACAGAGCCAGAGGGAATCCAGGGGGTTGACTCCGGAAAAAACATGGGAAAAACATGGAAAAAAACATGGAAAAGGCATGGGAAAAACATGGGAAAAGCATGGAAAAAAAATGGGAAAAAAATTGAAAAAAGCATGGAAAAAAATTGAAAAAAGCATGGAGAAAGCATGGGAAAAGCATGGAAAAAGCATGGGAAAAGCATGGAAAAAACATGGAAAAAAAAGGAAAAAAGCATGGAAAAAACATGGAAAAAAGCATGGAAAAAGCATGGGAAAAGCATGGGAAAAGCATGGGAAAAGCATGGGAAAAGCATGGAAAAAACATAGAAAAAACATGGGAAAAGCATGAAAAAAGCATTGAAAAAGCATGGAAAAAGCATGGGAAAAGCATGGAAAAAATATGGGAAAAAGCATGGGAAAAAATGGAAAAAACATGGAAAAAAACATGGGAAAAACATGGAAAAAAGGTGGAAAAAACCTGGAAAAAGCATGGAAAAAACATGGGAAAAACATGGGAAAAGCATGGAAAAAAACGTGGGAAAAGCATGGAAAAAAGCATGGAAAAAACAAGGAAAAGGCATGGGAAAAGCATGGAAAAAACATGGGAAAAGCATGGAAAAAGCATGGGAAAAAATGGGAAAAAGCATGGAAAAACATGGAAAAAAGCACGGAAAAAAAAGGAAAAAAGCATGGGAAAAGCATGGAAAAGGCATGGGAAAAGCATGAAAAAAACATGAAAAAAAGGTGGAAAAAACCTGGAAAAAGCATGGAAAAAGCATGGGAAAAGCATGGAAAAAAGCATGGGAAAAACATGGAAAAAAACCTGGAAAAAGCATGGAAAAAAGCATGGAAAAAACATGGGAAAACATGGAAAAAACACAGAAAAACACGGGAAAAGCATGGGAAAAGCATGGGAAAAACATGGAAAAAGCATGGAAAAAAATGGAAAAAAGCATGGAAAAAACCGTGGGAAAAACATAGAAAAAAAGCATGGAAAAAGCATGGGAAAAGCATGGGAAAAAAGCATGGAAAAAACATGGGAAAAGCATAGAAAAAGCACGGAAAAAAAGGAAGTGTTGGACAAACATTCCCAGACTGCAGCAGGGAGAGGCTGGGAGGGAAATTGGGGAATGTGGGGAGGAGGATTGCAGGATGGGGATGGAATTCCATGGGAATTTGGGAATTCGGGAACAGGCTGGCTGGAGGGAGCTGGGGGAGCACTGAGGTGGATCCTGGAGCTGCAGGAAATCCCAAAATCCCAGAATTCCATCCCTGGGAGGTTTGGGAATGAGGATTTCCTGAGGATCTGCTCAGGGCTTGGCAACCTCTGCGGGAAGAGCTTTTCCCAAAATCTGGGAATCTTCCCAAATCCAGGAACTTTTTCCTAATATCCAAGAGCCTTTCCCAAAATCCAGGAGCCTTTTCCCAAAATCTGGGAATCTTCCCAAAATCCGGGAATCTTCCCAAAATCCAGGAGCCTTTTCCCAAAATCTGGGAAACTTTCCCAAAATCCAGGAGCCTTTCCCCAAAATCTGGGAAACTTTCCCAAAATCCAGGAGCCTTTCCCAAAATCTGGGAATCACCCCAAATCCAGGAGCCTTTCCCAAAATCCAGGAGCTTTTCCCAAAATCTGGGAATCACCCCAAATCCAGGAGCCTTTCCCAAAATCCAGGAGCCTTTTCCCAAAATCTGGGAATCACCCCAAATCCAGAAGCCTTTCCCAAAATCCAATAATCTTTCCCAAAATCCAGGAGCCTTTCCCAAAAGTCAGGAGCCTTTCCCAAATTCAGGAGCTTTTCCCAAATCCAGGAACCTTTATCCCAAAATCCAGGAACCTTTTACCGAAATCCAGGAACTTTTCCCCAAAATCTGGGAATCATCCCAAATCCAGGAACCTTTTCTGAAAATCCAGGAGCCTTTCCCAAAATCCAGGAACCTTTCCTAAAACCTGGGAATCTTCCCAAAATCCAGGAACTTTTTTCCCAAAATCCAGGAGCTTTTTTCCCAAAATCCAGGAGCTTTTCCCCAAATCCAGGAACCTTTTCCTGATATCATCAAGAACCTTTCCCAAAATCCAGGAACCTTTTCTGAAAATCCAGGAACTTTTTTCCCAAAATCCAGGGATCTTTCCCCTCCATCCTTCCCCATTTCCAACCCTGTGGAGTTCCCAATCCCAATCCCTACATCCCAGCAGGATTTCCATCAGGATTTCTGGATTTTCTGGAGCAGGGGATTTTTGGGAACTCTCAGGCTCATTTTTTGGGATTTTTCCAACTGGCTGATCTGATCTGCAGCTCAGAGCCTCAGTGACTCCACAGCAATTAATCCCAATTTTCCTTCCCTGCATCCTCCAGGAGGGAGGTTTTTGGGATTTTATGGAGTGGAAAACCAAATCCCGAAATTTCCCCTGATCCCAAAATCTTTGGGATAATTCCTGAGGTTTTCTCCATCAGCTCCCTCAGTTAATTATCCTGATTATCACACTGATTACAAGCAGTGCTCAGGGCAGGATGGGTTGGAATTTTGGGAATATTTCTTCCCTGGAATTCTTCCCAATTTTTCTCTGCAGGTGGAGCTGGAAAGGGTTAATGCTTGGATTCATATCTCAGAGTTTTTCCCATTTTTTCCATGGATTTCTCAGATTTCCCATTATTTTTCTATGGATTTCTTGGGATTTCCCTATTTTTCCATGGATTTCTCAGGATTTCCCATTATTTCCCATGGATTTCTCAGGATTTCCCATTATTTTTCCATGGATTTCTCAGGATTTCCCTTTTTATCCATGGATTTCCCCAGATTTCCCATTATTTTTCCATGGATTTCCCATTTTTTTCCATGGATTTCTGATGATTTTCCATTACTTTTCCATGGATTTCTTGGGATTTCCTATTATTTTTCCATTGACTTCTCAAGATTTCCCATTATTTTTCCATGGATTTCTCAGATTTCCCATTATTTTTCTATGGATTTCTTGGGATTTCCCATTTTTTCCATGGATTTCTTGGGATTTCCCTATTTTTCCATGGATTTCTCAGGATTTCCCACTATTTTTCCATGGACTTCTTGGGATTTCCCATTATTTTCCCATGGATTTCTCAGATTTCCCATTATTTTTCCATGGATTTCCCTTTTTTCCCATGGATTTCTTGGGATTCCCATTATTTCCCATGGATTTCTCAGGATTTCCCATTATTTTTCCATGGATTTCTCAGGATTTCCCTTTTTATCCATGGATTTCCCCAGATTTCCCATTATTTTTCCATGGATTTCCCATTTTTTTCCATGGATTTCTGATGATTTTCCATTACTTTTCCATGGATTTCTCAGATTCCCCATTATTTTTCCATGGATTTCCCATTTTTTTCCATGGATTCCGTTGCTTCAATCCTTAATAATTCCCTCAAAATTCCATTTTTTAATTGGAAATCTGATTTCCCATTTTCTCCCCCAATAATTTTACATTAAACTTTAAATTTGAATATAAAATTTTACATATTAATATAAATTTTATTACCATCAATTTTTATCGCTATAAATTTTTATTCATATAAAATTCAAACACATATTTTAATATTAAAATTTGATATTAAATCCGGATTTTAGCCACAAAACCTGCCCTGAATTCCCATTTTTTTTTAAGGAATTTGTCCTTTCTGTGCTTCCTAAGGCACAGAGTGACATCTAGTGATGACCTCGGGAAATTCGGGATGCAATTCCAAAATTGCTTCCCGCGGGAAAATTCCAGTTGTTTGGAACTATTTAGGGGAAAAATTTAAAAAAAAAAGGATTATTTTAAATTATTTTTTAAAAAAATTATTTTAAATTATATAAAAAAAGGATAATTTTCAATTATTTTTTTTAAAAAGGATTATTTTAAATTATTTTTTAAAAAAATTATTTTAAATTATATAAAAAAGGATGATTCAAAATGTTTTTGCAGCTTTTTGGAATGAATTTTGAAATTTATTTGAAATTTTTGAAACTTATTCGAATTTTTTTTCACATTTATTTGAAATTTATTTGAAATTTCTTTGAAAATTTTTAAAATTTATGTTAAACTTTTTTTTTACATTTATTTGAAATGTTTTTGAAGCTTTTTTGAAATTTCTTTGAAATTTCTTCGAAACGTTTTCGAAACTTTTTTGAAAATTTTTTAAAAATTTCTTTGAAATTTCTTTGAAATTTTTTTGGACACTTATTTGAATTTTTTTTTTGAAATTTATTTGAAATTCATTTTATTTTACCCCCAAAAAAAAATCAAATTCCAGCCCTGCTCAATCCCTGGTTTTTTTCCCAGATATTCATTCCCAACTGACATTTCAGCAGCTCCATTCCCCCCACAGAATTTAGGAATTATTTATTTAGGAAATATTTATTCCACAAGAATTTAGGAATAAAATATTCACATTATAAAGGTTTCTCATCCCATTTCACATTCATTTTGGGGGCAAAAAAATCCCAATTTCCCAGATTTTGGGCAAAGGAGATTCCTGGAAATCCCCAGCCTTGCATTGGATGAAAATAAAGGAGTTTTTGCAATATTTTAATTTTTGGTTGAAGAGGAAATCAAAGCCTTGTGGAAATATTCATGAAAAATCTCATCTTTTCATCCCCAATAATGAATTAAAATTATTTATATTATTATAGTTCATTCTATATTATCACAACAAGAGAAAAAACTAATATATTAAAAATTAATATATTAAAAATAATATATTAAAAAAATATTAAAAAATAATATATTAAAAAACCCCAGAATTGATCCCTTTGGGATGAATTCCTAATTTTACTGAGAAGCCAAAATAACGAGATATTTGAACCATTTTTTTTATTTTTTTCTTTCATTTTTTTTATTTTTCTTTTTCTTTTTTTTTTTATTTTTTTTTTTTTTATTTTCTTTTTTTTTTTTTTTTGTTGCCATTTGTCTCTTGCAGACACTGCTGGAGGAGGGAATGGAGTGGAAATCAAAGTGCAGAGTGCAACCAACACCAAAATTGAGCATTAAAATGTCAAAAAAGGACATTTTAAAAACCAAAAATCCCACATTTTCCAGGTCCAAACTGCAGCTGCAGCTGGCAGAGGTGACTGGGAAAAAAAATCTTGTTTTTCCAGAAAAAAATCTTTTTTTTTGGAGCAGAAAATGTGGGAATTCAGGCTCAGCCAGAGGGTTGGAGAGAAATAAATAATGGAAATATTTATTGGAGAGAAATAAAAAAATGGTTGAGTGCAGCTTGGGAAACTCTGCCAGTGCTGGGAGTAGTTTTATTTCATTTTTATTCCGTTTGTGGATGGGATTTGATAGGAATTCAGACCTAGGAAATCATTTATTTCCTCTCTGAGGTTTTTATTGGGAATTTAGAAGGAAAATGAGGGAATTTCCCAAGCTTTGGGCACCGAAATGTGATTTTTTTAGTGCTCTGGGGAGGAGAAATGAAGTTGTCCAAAGTGGAATTTTTGGGGTGGAAGAATTGATTTCTCTTCAGTACCCAAAATTCAGTTTTCCAGCTCAAATCCCCACCTTTAGCAATGTTTTTGGAGCTTCCATTTGTCCATTCCTGCTGGTTTGTAGCAAAAATAAATATAATTTTTTAGTCTTGGAGCAGCCAGGGAGATATTTAATGCTGGAAGGAAATGTTTCTCATGGAGGAGAAGCTAAAAAAACCACAGCTGGAGGTTTGGCAGAGAGTTTTGCTCCCCAAAAAATAATCAGAATAAATTCCAAATGATTCATTCCAATAGATTCCAAAAATCAGAATAAATTCCAAATGATTCATTCCAATAGATTCCAAAAATCAGAATAAATTCCAAATTTCCCCTCACACACCTTGGAGCTGCCAGGTGATTGATTTCATTTTTGTGATTTATTTCATTTTATTCTCTTTCCAAGAGCAAAGAGAGAATAAACTGACAGATTTCATCATTCCAGCCCAGGAAAATCACCATTCCAGCCCAGAAAAATCACCACTCCAGCCCAGGAAAATCACCATTCCAGCCCAGAAAAATCACCATTCCAGCCCAGGAAAATCACTATTCCAGCCCAGAAAAATCACCACTCCAGCCCAGGAAAATCATCATTCCAGCCCAGGAAAATCACCATTCCAGCCCAGGAAAAGCTGATTTTTCCCCTCCACTGCTGCCAACTTGGCATTTCCTGGTCAAGAAACCAACAGCAGATTCCTTTCAGCCTTATCAGCACCAAAACCTGCTGAGATCTTTAGCAAATCAACCTCGGGATCTGCTAAAAAATCTCCCAGCAAACTTTTAATCCCGCTTCTCTCCCTGATTTTCTCTGCTGTGAGGATTTTGCCACTTTTTATTGGTTTTCAGTGCTTTCTGTCACTTTTTCTTGGTTATTTTTAAAGCATTTCTAACCAAGCCACGTCAGCACCTCCCAGGGAGTCTGGGGTGACAGAACGAGTCGTGCAACAGTCTTTGCAGCGCTAATTAACACCTCGTTAATGAGACTGATCACAGATTTGGTCTCCTGGATGAGGTTTTCTCTCAGGGGATTCCATCCTTCCTCAGGCAGCACTGCAAGGGAGGAACTCCTCAATGTAGGAAAGGCTCAGTTTCACCTCCTCCTTGCACAATTTACCCTTTTTTTGCAGAAGTCTGCTGCTTCTCCAGCATATCCTTGAGATTCTCATTGATTGATCATGGATTTGGTCTCCA
>NC_139501.1:1751405-1812762 GCF_008360975.1 Lichenostomus cassidix
ATTTTTTTAAATTTTAGATTTTTAAAATTAGATTTAATCTAATTTTAAAATTAGATTAAAATTTTAAATTTTTAAATCTAATTTAAATTTTAACTTGGGGCAAGTTAAAAAATAAAAATAACCTCAATTTCTCAGTTCTTGAACAAGCTGAATATTTGACATTTGCATTTTGGGTTCCAGCAGTTATTCTGATTTTTTTATAGATTGAGACAAGATAAAAAATAAAAATAACCTGAATTTTGCACTCCTTGAACATGGTGAATATTTGACATTTGTACTTCACGTTCCAGCAGTTATTCTGATTTTTTTTTAATAGATTGAGACAAGATAAAAAATAAAAATAACCCAAATTTTGCAGTTCTTGAAGATACTGAATATTTGACATTTGCACTTCACATTCCAGCAGTTACTCTAATTTTTTTAACAGATTAATACAAGATAAAAAACAAAAATAACCTCAATTTCTTAGCTCTTGAACAAGCTGAATATTTGACATTTGCACTTCACGTTCCACCAGTTATTCTGATTTTTTTTAATAGATTGAGACAAGATAAAAGACAAAAATAACCCAAATTTTGCACTCCTTGAACATGCTGAATATTTGACATTTATACTTCACATTCCAGCAGTTATTCTGATTTTTTTAACAGATTAAGACAAGATAAAAAATAAAAATAACCTCAATTTCTCAGTTCTTGAACATGTTGAATATTTGACATTTCTACTTTATGTTCCACCAGTTACTCTGATTTTTTTTAATAGATTAAGACGAGATAAAAAATAAAAATAACCCAAATTTTGCAATTCTTGAAGATACTGAATATTTGACATTTGTACTTTATGTTGCAGCAGTTATTCTGATTTTTTTAAATAGATTGAGACAAGATAAAAAATAAAAATAACCCAAATTTTGCACTCCTTGAACGTGTCGAATATTTGACATTTATACTTCACATTCCAGCAGTTACTCTGATTTTTTTTAACAGATTAAGACAAGATAAAAAACCAAAATAACCTCAATTTCTTAGTTCTTGAACATGCTGAATATTTGACATTTGCACTTTGAGTTCCAGCAGTTATTCTGATTTTTTTAACAGATTAAGACAAGATAAAAAATAAAAATAACCTCAATTTCTCACTCCTTGAACAAGCTGAATATTTGACATTTGCACTTTGTGTTCCACCAGTTACTCTGATTTTTTTTTTAATTTCTTTTAACAAAACCACCCAAAAAACCCCTTTAGCTCAGCGAAATCCTTTTCATCTTCACTTCCTCTCTCGTTTTGCTCATTTTTCGGGTTTCCCCTGCCGCCCGTGACGCTCCGTTGCCATGGTAACGCTGATGCTTTATCTCCGTTGCCATGGTAACGGTGATGCTTTATCTCCGTTGCCATGGTAACGGTGATGCTTTATCTCGTTGCCATGGTAACGGTGATGCTTTATCTCCGGATTTTCTCTCTCCACATCCTCCCGGCGACTCAGCTTTGCCAGCAGACATGGGAAAAGGTCACTGGGCAGGGAAAAGAGATTGTTTTCTTTTTTTTAATTACCATTGTTCGGTGAAAATTTGATTTTTTTTCCTTTCTTAATTAGCATTGTTCAGTGAAAATTTGAATTTTTTCCCTTTTTTAATTACCATTGTTCAGTGAAAATAGGATTTTTTTCCCCTTTTTTAATTACCATTGTTCAGTGAAAATTTGATTTTTTTTTATTACTTCTGTTCAGTGAAAATTTGAATTTTTTTCCCTTTTTTTATTACCATTGTTCAGTGAAAATTTGATTTTTTTTCCTTTTTTATTGCCATTGTTCAGTGAAAATAGGATTTTTCCCCTTTTTTAATTGCCATTGTTCAGTGAAAAATTTGAATTTTTCCTTTTTTAATTGCCATTGTTCAGTGAAAATTTAATTTTTTTCCTTTTAAATTACCATTGTTCAGTGAAAATTTGATTTTTTTCCCTTTTCAATTACCATTGTTCAGTGAAAATTTGAATTTTTCCCTTTTTTAATTAGCATTGTTCAGTGAAAATTTGAATTTTTTTCCCCTTTTTAATTACCATTGTTCAGTGAAAATTTGATTTTTTTTTATTACTTCTGTTCAGTGAAAATTTGAATTTTTTTCCTTTTTTTAATTACCATTGTTCAGTGAAAATTTGAAATTTTTCCCTTTTTAATTACCATTGTTCAGTGAAAATTTGATTTTTTTTTTATTACTTCTGTTCAGTGAAAATTTGAATTTTTTCCTTTTTTTAATTACCATTGTTCAGTGAAAATTTGATTTTTTTTCCTTTTTTAATTACCATTGTTCAGTGAAAATATATATTTTTCCCTTTTTTAATTACCATTGTTCAGTGAAAATTTGATTTTTTCCTTTTTTTAATTACCATTGTTCTGTGAAAATTTGATTTTTTTCCTTTTTTAATTACTGTTGTTCAGTGAAAATATATATTTTTCCCTTTTTTAATTACCATTGTTCAGTGAAAATATGATTTTTTTCCCTTTTTTAATTGCCATTGTTCGGTGAAAATTTAATTTTTTTCCTTTTAAATTACCATTGTTCTGTGAAAATATGAATTTTTCCATTTTTTAATTACCATTGTTCTGTGAAAATTTGATTTTTTTCCTTTTTAATTACCATTGTTCAGTGAAAATATGAATTTTTTTCCTTTTTAATTGCCATTGTTCAGTGAAAATTTGAATTTTTTCCTTTTTTTAATTACCATTGTTCTGTGAAAATTTGATTTTTTTCCCCTTTTTAATTAGCATTGTTCAGTGAAAAATTTGAATTTTTCCTTTTTTAATTACCATTGTTCAGTGAAAATTTGATTTTTTCCCTTTTTAATTACCATTGTTCAGTGAAAAGATGAATTTTTCCTTTTTTTAATTACCATTGTTCAGTGAAAATTTGATTTTTTTCCCTTTTTAATTACCATTGTTCAGTGAAAATTTGATTTTTTTCCCTTTTTAAATTACCATTGTTCAGTGAAAATTTGAATTTTTTTTTTATTACCGCTGTTCAGTGAAAATATTTTTTATTTCCTTTTTTATAATTGGCATTGTTCAGTGAACATTTGAATTTGGGGGTTTTTTTGTTACCGCTGTTCAGTGAAAATTTGAATTTTTTCCCTTTTTTTTCCCCTGGGAAAAGAGGAATTTTTGGGGTGAGAAGTGGAATGACGGAATGAAGGGAAGAATTAGAGATTTTTGGGTTTTTGGGCTAAATAAGATCCTAAATTCCACCACAATTTTGAATTTATAGTTGGAATTTGTCCCAATTTTTTTTCCCAGAACTGACTGGAAAAAGAGATTTTTTTGGGGAGTGAAGTGAAGCCCAAATTTGGGGTTTGAGTGAGAGAAATATTGCGAGTTTTTTTGGGTTTTTAGCCTTAATAAGACCCCAAATTCCACCACAATTTTGAATTTGAAGTTGGAATTTATCCCAGTCTTTTCCCCAGAGCTGGCTGGAAAAAGAGATTTTTTTGGGAGGGAAATGAGTCCTAAATTTGGGGTTTGAGTGAAGGAAAGATTGAGATGTTTTTGGGTTTTTAGCCTAAATAAGACCCCAAATTCCACCACAATTTTGAATTTGAAGTTGGAATTTATCCCAATCTTTTCCCCAGAGCTGGCTGGAAAAAGAGGATTTTTTGGGAGGGAAGTGAAGCCTAAATTTGGGCTTTGAGTGAAGGAAAAATTGAGATGTTTTTGGGTTTTTGGCCTAAACAAGGCCCCAAATTCAATCTCAATTTTGAATTTATAGTTGGACTTTGTCCCAGTTTTTTGCCCAAAGCTGGCTGGAAAAATCAATTTTTTTGGGAGGGAAGTGAAGCCCAAATTTGGGGTTTGAGTGAAGGAAAGATTGAGAGTTTTTTTGATTTTTGGCCTAAAAAAGACCCCAAATTCCACCACAATTTCGAATTTAAGGTTGGAATTTCCCCAATCTTTTGCCCAGAGCTGAATGGAAAAAGAGATTTTTTTGAGAGGGAAATGGAACAAGGGAATGAAGGGAAGAATTGAGAGATTTTTGCCCTAAATAAGACCCCAAATTCCATCACAATTTTGAATTTATACTTGGAATTTGTCCCAATTTTTTTTCCCAGAGCTGAATGGAAAAATTAATTTTTTTGGGAGGGAAATGAGTCCTAAATTTGGGGTTTTGAGTGAGAGAAATATTGCGAGTTTTTTTGATTTTTGGCCTAAAAAAGACTCCAAATTCCACCTCAATTTTGAATTTATAGTTGGAATTTGCCCCAATATTTTGCCCAGACCTGACTGGAAAAAGAGATTTTTTTGGGATGGGAAATGAGTCCTAAATTTGGGGTTTGAGTGAAGGAAAGATTGAGAAGTTTTTGGGTTTTTAGCCTAAATAAGACCCCAAATTCCATCACAATTTTGAATTTATTGTTGGAATTTGCCCCAAATTTTTTTCCCAGAGCTGACTGGAAAAATCAATTTTTTTGGGAGGGAAGTGAAACCCAAATTTGGGGTTTGAGTGAAGGAAAAATTGAGATGTTTTTGGGTTTTTAGCCTTAATAAGATACCAAATTCCATCACAATTTTGAATTTAATGTTGGAATTTGTCTCAATTTTTTTCCCAGAACTGACTGGAAAAAGAGGATTTTTTTGGGAGGGAAATGAAGCCTAAATTTGGGGTTTGAGTGAAGGAAATATTGAGATGTTTTTGGGTTTTTAGCCTAAAAAAGGCAACAAATTCCACCACAATTTTGAATTTATACTTGGAATTTCCCCAATCTTTTGCCCAGAGCTGAATGGAAAAAGAGATTTTTTGGGGTGGGAAATGGAAAAAGGGAATGATGGGAAGAATTAGAGATGTTTTTGGGTTTTAGCCTAAAAAAGACCCCAAATTCCATCACAATTTTGAATTTAAAGTTGGAATTTGTCCCGATTTTTTGTCCAAAGCTGACTGGAAAAAGAGATTTTTTTGGGATGGGAAGTGAAGCCTAAATTTGGGGTTTGAGTGAGAGAAATATTGCGAGTTTTTTTGATTTTTGGCCTAAAAAAGACCCCAAATTCCACCACAATTTTGAATTTAATGTTGGAATTTGTCCCAATTTTTTTCCCAAAGCTGACTGGAAAAATCAGTTTTTTTGGGAGGGAAGTGAAGCCCAAATTTGGGGTTTTGAGTGAGGGAAATATTGAGATATTTTTGGGTTTTTAGCCTTAATAAGACCCCAAATTCCACCACAATTTTGAATTTATAGTTGGACTTTGTCCCAGTTTTTTTCCCAAAGCTGACTGGAAAAAGAGATTTTTTTGGGAGGGAAGTGAAGCCCAAATTTGGGGTTTGAGTGAAGGAAAAATTGAGATGTTTTTGGGTTTTTAGCCTTAATAAGACCCCAAATTCCACCACAATTTTGAATTTATAGTTGGACTTTGTCCCAGTTTTTTGTCCAAAGCTGGCTGGAAAAATCAATTTTTTTGGGAGGGAAGTGAAGCCCAAATTTGGGGTTCTGAGTGCAGGAAAATTCAGAGCCAAACGTCACCTCCTGGCAGGTGAGGCTGCCGAGGAAAACCCCAGAGATGAGAGGAGAGATAAATCTGAATTTTCTCTGAAATGAGAGCAAATGTCATCGCTGGGGACAGAGAGAGAAATTTGGGGTTTTATCTCTGAAATCAAAGATAAAATGGCACTGCTGAGGCTGGGCTGGCAGGAAATTAAGTTTATATCTGAAATTTTTGATATCAGGTTTATATTAAATTTGTATCACTGCTGACTCTGGGCTGGCAGGAAAATCAGGTTTATATCTCTGAAATTTTTTATATCAAGTTTATATTAAATTTATATCATTGCTGAGGCTGGGCTGGCAGGAAATTAGGTTTATATATCTGAAATTTTGATATCAGGTTTATATTAAATTTATATCACTGCTGAGGCTGGGCTGGCAGGAAATTCAGATTATAACTCTGAATTTTTTTAATATCAGGTTTATATTAAATTTGTATCATTGCTGAGGCTGGGCTGGCAGGAAAATTAGGTTTATATCTGAAATTTTTAATATCAGGTTTATATCACTGCTGTCCCTGGACAGGCAGAAAAAAAAGGTTTATATATTTGAAATTTTTGATATCAGGTTTATATTAAATTTATATCACTGCTGACTCTGGGCTGGCAGGAAATTCAGATTATATCTCTGAAATTTTTTATATCAGGTTTATATTAAATTTATATCATTGCTGACTCCGGGACAGGCAGAAAAATTGGATTTATATCTCAATTTTTTTATATCAAGTTTATATCACTGCCAACTCAGGGACAGACAGAAAATTAGGTTTATATATCTGAAATTTTTTATATCAGGTTTATAGCACTGCTGACTCTGAGACAGGCAGAAAAATCAGGTTTGTATCTCTGAAATTTTTAAATATCAGGTTTATATCAAGTTTATATCACTGCTGGCTCTGCGACTAGCAGAAAAATCAGGTTGATATCTCAATTTTTTAAATATCAGGTTTATATCATTGCTGTCCCTGGACAGGCAGAAAAGTCAGATTTATATATCTGAAATTTTTAAATATCAGGTTTATATCAGGTTTATATCACTGCTGTCTCTCAGACTGGCAGGAAAATCAGGTTTATATCTCAATTTTTAAAATATCAGGTTTACATGAGGTTTATATCATTGCTGACTCTCAGACTGGCAGAAAATTCAGGTTTATATCTCTGAAATTAAAGATGTAAGATCACTGCTGACTCTCAGACAGACAGAAAAATCAGGTTTATATCTCAATTTTTTAATATCAGGTTTATATCCGGTTTATATCAAATTGATATCACTGCCAACTCAGGGACAGGCAGAAAAATCAGGTTTATATATCTCAATTTTTTTATATCAGGTTTATATCATTGCTGACTCTCAGACAGGCAGAAAAATCAGGTTTATATATCTCAATTTTTTATATCAGGTTTATATCCCTGCTGACTCTCAGACAGACAGAAAAATCAGGTTTATATCTCTGAAATTTTTAATATCAGGTTTATATCAGGTTTTGTTTCTGACTCTCAGACTGGCAGAAAAATTAGGTTTATATCTCTGAAATTAAAGATATAAGGTCACTGCTGAGTCTGAGACAGGCAGAAAAATCAGGTTTTTATCTCAATTTTTTAATATCAGGTTTACATGAGGTTTATATCATTGCTGACTCTCAGACTGGCAGAAAAATTAGGTTTATAAATTTGAATTTTTTTTTAATATGAGGTTTATATCCCTGCTGACTCTCAGACAGACAGAAAAATCAGGTTTATATATATGAAATTTTTAATATCAGGTTTATATCACTGCTGACTCTCAGACAGAAAATTCAGGTTTATACCTTTGAAACTAAAGAGAAAAGGTCACTGCTGAGTCTCAGACAGACAGAAAAATTAGGTTTATAAATTTGAAATTTTTTTAATATCAGGTTTATATCCCTGCCAACTCAGGGATGGGCAGAAAAATCAGGTTTATATCTCTGAAATTTTTTAACATCAGGTTTACATGAGGTTTATATCCCTGCTGACTCTCAGACAGACAGAAAAATCAGGTTTATATCTCTGAAATTTTTAAATATCAGGTTTATATTATTGCTCTTTCTGCCTCTCTCAGACAGGCAGAAAAATCAGGTTTATACCTTTGAAACTAAAGAGAAAAGGTCACTGCTGAGTCTCAGACAGACAGAGAAATCAGCTTTATGTCTGAAATCTTTTTATATCTGTGCTGGAAGGAGGTTTTTCTGAGAAATCAGACAAAAGTCTCTGCTGACTGTGGGATGGGCAGGAAAATGAGGTTTTTCTGGAAAGGTCAGTGCTGACTGTGGGACAGAAAAATCAGAGTTTTTCATCTCTGAAACGCAGCAAAAGGTCAGTCTGGAGCTCAGCAAAAATATTTCCTCTCAGAAATGTTCCATTGTCTGCCAGCCTGAAAACACCCCAAAGCAGCTCAGAAAAAAAACCCCAAAAGCCCTAAAAAAAAGAGAAATAAATAAATAAACGAGAGGCAGAAATGAAATGGTAAACAGCAGGTGGCAGGTGGCACCTGGAGGGTCCCTGGGAGGGTAAAAAAATTCAAATTAAAGCTGAATTTGGGGTTTGGGTGAGGGCAGTGCTGGGGGTGGAGCTGTAGGGTGGAATTGTAGGATTTTTCCTCTTGGGGTGCAGGGTGTCCTTGTGGGATTCTGTGAAATTTTTGGGATTTGCTGAGAGGGAAGGATGGGGAAAAGAGCTGCCAGAGTGGGAAAATTGGGATGGATGGAGGGAGGGAGGGAGGGATGGAGTTACCATCCATGGTGGTTAAAGCCTTGAGGAGCTTCTGAATTCCATAGGGAATGGCTGAATCCATATTTCTGAATTCTTTAGGGAATGTCTAAATCCATATTTCTGAATTCCATTAGGGAATGGCTAAATCCATATTTCTGAGTTCTTTAGGGAATGTCTAAATCCATATTTTTAAATTCTTTAGGGAATGTCTAAATTCCTATTTCTAGATTCCACTAGGAAATGTCTAAATCCCTATTTCTGAATTCCATTAGCGAATGTCTAAATCCTTATTTTTAAGTTCTTTAGGGAACATCTAAATCCCTATTTGTAAGTTCTTTAGGGAATGGCTAAATTCCTATTTCTGAATTCCATCAGGGAATGTCTAAATCCTTATTTTTAAGTTCTTTAGGGAACATCTAAATCCCTATTTGTAAGTTCTTTAGGGAATGTCTAAATCCCTATTTCTGAATTCCATCAGGGAATGGCTAAATCCATATTTCTAAGTTCTTTAGGGAATGTCTAAATCCCTACTTCTGAATTCATCGGGAAGTTTTCTGAACCCATATTTCTAAATTCCATCCATGGTGGTTAAAGCCTTGAGGAGCTTCTGAATTCCATAGGGAATGGCTAAATCCATATTTCTGAATTCTTTAGGGAATGTCTGAATTCCATTAGGGAATGGCTAAATTCCTATTTCTGAATTCCATAGGGAATGGCTAAATCCATATTTCTGAATTCCATTAGGGAATGGTTAAATCCTTATTTTTAAGTTCTTTAGGGAACATCTACATCCCTATTTCTAAGTTCTTTAGGGAATGTCTAAATCCATATTTTTAAATTCCATTGGGGAATGGCTAAATCCATATTTCTGAGTTCTTTAGGGAATGTCTAAATCCCTATTTCTGAATTCATCAGGAAGGTTTCCAAATCCATATTTGTAAATTCCATCGGGAAGTTTTCTAAATGGATATATTTAAATTCCATCAGAAAGTTTTCCAAATCCATATTACTAAATTCCATCAGGAAGTTTCATAAATGGATATATCTAAATTCCATCAGGAAGTTTTATAAATGAATATTTCTAAACTCAGAGTTTGTAAACTCAATTTCTAAACCGACAAACTCTCCAAGTTGGAGTTGTTCAAGTAGAAGGTGTGGAATCCACGGGATTGAAATCCCTTCCACCCCAAACCATCCCACAATTCACCCCAAAAAAATCCCCAATTCCTCCTCACCTTCCCCAACCCCATTTTTATGGATCCACCAACCCTGGGCACCCAAAATCTGCTCTTTTTAGCCCAAACTCTGCTATTTTTTAATCTCTTTTAGAATTCCCAGAGCAGCTCTGGCTGCCCCAGGATCCCTGGGAGAGGAGAAGATGGGATATGGGATATGGGATAATGGGATAATGGGATGGGAATTGGGATAATGGGATGGGATGGGATGGGATTGGTGGGATTGATGGGATGGGATGGGATGGGATTGATGGGATGGGATGGGATGGGATGATGGGATGGGATGGGATAATGGGATGATGGGATGGGATGATGGGATGGGATAATGGGATGGGATGGGATGGGATGGGATGGGATGATGGGATGGAATGATGGGATTGATGGGATGGGATGGGATGGGATGGGATGGGATGGGATGGGATGGGATGGGATGGGATGATGGGATGGGATCCATGGGATGGATTTTGGGGATGGGATCCATGGGATGGGATGGGATATAGGATGGGATGATGGGATCATGGGATTGAAATCGAAATCCCCTCCACCCCAAACCACCCCACAACTCACCTTCCCAAATTTCCCTGCATTCCCAGTTCCGTGTCACCTTCCCAAACCCCATTTTTCATGGATCCTCCCCTCTCTCTACCCCACAGAGCAGCCTCTCCCTCCCTGCCCCCCTGGGCACCCCAAATGGGCTATTTTTAGCCCAAATCCTCTCCCCGCCCCCAGAGCAGGAAGACAAAAAGGGTGACGAAAAGCCACAGCAGCTTCCTCTGTGCTGGGGACAGAACTGGGACTGAACTGGGACTGAACTGGGACTGAACTGGGACAGGACTGGGACAGGACTGGGAGAGAACTGGGAGAGAACTGGGACAGAACTGGGACAGAACTGTGGGGACAGGACTGGGACAGGACTGGGCCTGAGCGGGGACAGGACTGGGACAGGACTGGGACTGAACTGGGACTGAACTGGGACTGACTGGGCTGAACTGGGACTAACTGGGCTGAACTGGGACTGACTGGGCTGAACTGGGACTAACTGGGCTGAACTGGGACAGAACTGGGACAGGACAGAGCAGTTTGGGGTGACAATTCCCAGGATTGCTCCTTTGGGGTGACGATTCCAGGGATTCCTGATTCGGGGTGACAATCCCGGGATTCCTCCTTTAGGGTGACAATCCTGGGATTCCTGATTCAGGGTGACAATCCCAGGGTTCCCAATTCGGGGTGACAACCTGGGATTCCTCCTTAGGGGTGACAATCTCAGGATTCCTGATTTGGGGTGACAACCCTGGGATTCCTCATTTAGGGTGACAATTCCCTGGATTCCTGATTCGGGGTGACAATCCGGGGATTCCTGCTTTGGGGTGACAATTCCTGTGATTCCTCCTTTGAGGTGACAATCTCAGGACTCCCAGTGCGGGGTGACAATCCCAGATTCCCCAATTTTGGGTGACAATCCCAGGACTCCCTGTTCGGGGTGACAATCCCAGATTCCCCAATTTGGGGTGACAATCCCGGATTCCCCAATTTGGGGTGACAATCCCGGATTCCCCAATTTGGGGTGACAATCCCGGGATGGCCAAGCCCCGGGAGGAGCTGCTGGTGCTGCTGGCTCTGGTTTTGGGGCGCTGGGCGCTGGCCGAGCCGCAGTGCCACCATGGGGAGCTGAGGACAGCCTGGGGAGGTGACACCAAGTGCTGCCCCAAGTGCCACTGGGAACCAGGTGAGGATTTGGGGTGCTGGGAATGGGGTTGGGAATTGGGGTGGGATTTTGTGGGAATTGGGGTGGGAATTGGGGTGGGAATTGGGGTGGGAATTGGGGTGGGAATTGGTGGGAATGGGGTGGGAATTGGGGCTGGAATGGGGGTGGAATGGAGTGGGAATGGGGTGGGAATTGGGGTGGGATTTTGTGGGAATTGGGGTGGGAATGGGGTGGGAATGGGGTGGGAATTGGGGTGGGAATGGGGCTGGAATGGGGTGGGAATTGGGGTGGGAATGGGGCTGGAATGAGGTGGGAAATGGGGTGGGAATGGGGCTGGAATGAGGTGGGAAATGGGGTGGGAATTGGGGCTGGAATGGGGTGGGAATTGGGGTGGGATTTTGTGGGAATTGGGTGGGAATTGTGTGTAAGTTATGGGTAATGGTGTGTAAATGTGTGTAAATTGTGTGTAATTGTGTGAATTGTGTGTAAATGGGTGTAACTGGGTGTAAATTATATGTAATTGGGTGTGGATCTGTGCAAATTGTGTGTAAAATGTGTGTAAATGTGTGTAAGTTATGTGTAATTGTGCGAATTGTGTGTAAATGTGTGTAATTGGGTGTAAATTATATGTAACTGGGTGTGAATCTGTGCAAATTGTGTGTAAAATGTGTGTAAATGTGTGTAAGTTCTGTGTAATTGTGTGACTTGTGTGTAAATGGGTGTAATTCGGTGTAAATTATATGTAATTGGGTGTGAATTATGTGTAAATTGTGTGTAAAATGTGTGTAATTGTGTGCAAATTGTAAATATTGTGTAAACGTGTGTAAATAGTGTGTAAATGTGTTTAAATTATGTGTGTAAGTTATGTGTAAGTGTGTGTAATTGGGTGTAAATTATATGTAATTGGGTGTGGATCTGTGCAAATTGTGTGTAAATTATGTGTAAATGGGTGTAAGTTATGTGTAATTGTGTGAATTGTGTGTAAATGGGTGTAACTGGGTGTAAATTATATATAATTGGGTGTGAATTATGTGTAAATTGTGTGTAAAATATGTGTAAATGTGTGTAAGTTATGTGTAATTGTGTGAATTGTGTGTAAATGGGTGTAACTGGGTGTAAATTATATATAATTGGGTGTGAATTATATGTACTGGGGTGTAAATATTGTGTAAATGTGTGGAAATGGTGTGGAAATGTGTGTAAATTGTGTGTAAGTTGTGTAACTTTGTGAATTGTGTGTAAATTATGGGTAATTGTGTGTAAATTGTACGTAATTGGGTGTGAATCTGTGTAAACTGTGTGTAAATGTGTGTACATTACGTGTTTGTGTGAATGATGTGTAATTTGGCATAAATTATATGTGATTGGGTGTGAATTATGTGTAAATTGTGTGTAAATGTGCGGAAATAGTGTCTGTGAGAATGATGTGTAAATGGGTGTAATTGTGTGCAAATTGTCGGTAAATATTGTGTAAATATTCATGTAATGTGTAAATGGTGTGTAAATGTGTGTAAATTATGTGTGTAAGTTATGTGTAAGTGTGTGTAATTGGGTGTAAATTACATGTAATTGGGTGTGAATCTGTGAAAATTATGTGTAAACGTGTGTAAATTACGTGTCTGTGTGAATGATGTGTAAATGTGTGAAAAATGTGTGTAAATATATTTATATTATTATGTTATTATATTATTATGTTATTATTATTTATTTGTTTGTGGAAATTACGTGCAATTGTGCATAAGTGTGGAAACTGAGTGGAAACTGAGTGGAAATTGTGTGGAAATTATGTGTAAATATTTATAAATGTGTGTAAATGGTGTATAAATGTAAATGTGTGAAAATGATGTGTAAATGTGTGTAAAATGTGTGTAAATTATGCACAATCGTCCTGCGAATGGGAGGGAAAATTTTTGGGATCTTTTTTCCCTGGGAATGGGACAATTTTTGGGATCCTTTTCCCCAGGAAGGATTTCTTTCCCTGGGAATGGGACAATTTTTTTGATCCTTTTTCCCAGTAAGGATCTTTTTCCCTGGGATTGGGACAATTTTTGGGATAATTTTCCCTAGGAAGGATCTCTTTCCATGGGAATGGGACAATTTTTGGGATCCTTTTCCCCAGGAAGGATCTCTTTCCCTGGGAATGGGACAATTTTTGGGATCCCTTTTCCCAGGAAGGATCTCTTTCCCTGGGAATGGACAATTTTTGGGATCATTTTCCCCACGCAGGATCTCTTTCTCTGGGAATGGGACAATTTTTGGGATCCTCTATCCCTGGGAATGGGAATTCCTGGGAAAGCAGCTGGGATTTGTCCTTTGGCAGGGAGCAGCAATCCCTGCCAGGCGTCGAGTGACCCTGACTGCCAGTGTCCCCAAGGGCACAGCTGTGCCACCCAGCCCTGCCTCTACTGCCAGCCGCTGCCGCGCTGCGCCCAAGGGAACGAGCCCGCCAGGAGCGGTGAGGGTAACGGGAATAATGGGAATTATGGGAATTATGGGAATTATGGGATTAATGGGATTAATGGGGATAACGGGAGCGCTGTGCCCAAGGGAACGAGCCTGCCAGGAGCGGTGAGGGTAACAGGGATAATGGGAATTATGGGGATAATGGGAATGATGGGGATAATGGGAATTATGGGAATAATGGGAATTATGGGAATGATGGGGATGATGGGAGCGCTGCGCCCGCGGGAACGAGCCTGCCAGGAGCGGTGAGGGTAACGGGGATAATGGGAATTATGGGGATAATGGGGATAATGGGGGTAATGGGAATAATGGGAATGATGGGAATTATGGGAATAATGGGAATTATGGGAATGATGGGAATGATGGGGATAACGGGAGCGCTGTGCCCGCGGGAACGAGCCCGCCAGGAGCGGTGAGGATAACGGGGATAATGGGAATTATGGGAATAATGGGATTAATGGGATTAATGGGGATAACGGGAGCGCTGTGCCCAAGGGAACGAGCCTGCCAGGAGCGGTGAGGGTAACAGGAATGAGAATGGGGATAATGGGAATAATGGGAATTATGGGAATAACGGGAATAATGGGAATAATGGGAATGATGGGAATGATGGGGATAACGGGAGCACTGCGCCCAAGGGAACGAGCCTGCCAGGAGCGGTGAGGATAATGGGGATAATGGGGATAATGGGAATAATGGGAATTATGGGATTAATGGGAATAATGGGGATAATGGGAATAATGGGAGCACTGTGCCCAAGGGAACGAGCCTGCCAGGAGCGGTGAGGATAATGGGGATAATGGGAATTATGGGAATAATGGGGATAATGGGAATTATGGGGATGATTGGGATAACGGGAGCGCTGCGCCCGCGGGAACGAGCCTGCCAGGAGCGGTGAGGGTAACGGGAATAACGGGAATAATGGGGATAATGGGAATTATGGGAATGATGGGGATGATGGGGATAACGGGAGCGCTGTGCCCAAGGGAACGAGCCCGTCAGGAGCGGTGAGGATAATGGGAATGAGAATGGGAATAATGGGAATTATGGGAATAATGGGAATGATGGGATTAATGGGGATAACGGGAGCGCTGTGCCCGCGGGAACGAGCCCGCCAGGAGCGGTGAGGATAACAGGACTAATGGGAATAGTGGGGATAATGGGGATGATGGGAATAATGGGAATGATGGGAATAACGGGAATAATGGGAATAAAGGGAATAATGGGAATAATGGGGATAATGGGAATAATGGCGATGATGGGGGTAATGGGGATAATGGGAGCGCTGTGCCCGCAGGAACGAGCCCGCCAGGACCGGTGAGGATAACGGGGATAACGGGGATAACGGGGATAATGGGAATAACGGGGATAATGGAGATAAGGGGAATAATGGGAATAATGGGAATAATGGGAATAACGGGAATAATGGGAGCGCTGTGCCCGCGGGAACGAGCCCGCCAGGACCGGTGAGGATAACGGGGATAACGGGGATAATGGGAATAACAGGGATAATGGGGATGATGGGAATAATAGGAGCGCTGTGCCTGTGGGAATGAGCCTGCCAGGACCGGTAATCTGGGAAAATCATGGGAATTATGGGAATAACGGGAATAACGGGAATAACGGGATTAATGGGGATAATGGGGATAATGGGGATAATGGGAGCGCTGTGCCCGCGGGAACGAGCCTGTCAGGAGCGGTGAGGATAATGGGAATAATGGGAATAATGGGGATGATGGGGATAATGGGGATAACAGGAATAATGGTGGGATAATAATGGGAATAATGGGGATGATGGGAATAACGGGCATAATGGGAATAACGGGGATAACGGGGATGATGGGAGCACTGTGCCCGCGGGAATGAGCCCGCCAGGAGCGGTGAGGATAGCGGGAATAACGGGGATAATGGGGATAATGGGGATAATGGGGATGATGGGGATAAGAGGGATGATGGGAATAATGGGGATGATGGGAGCACTGTGCCCACGGGAACGAGCCTGTCAGGATTGGTAATGGTGGGAAAATAATCTGGGAAATAATGGCAATGGTGGGGATAATGGGGATAACGGGAATAACGGGAATAATGGGAATAACGGGAATGATAATGGGAATAACGGGGATAACGGGGATGATGGGAGCGCTGTGCCCGTGGGAACGAGCCTGCCAGGATCGGTAAACTGGGAAAATCATGGGAATGAGGAGAATAATGGGAATGATGGGAATAATGAGGATGATGGGGATGATGGGGATGGGGATGGGAATGATAGGAATGGTGGGAGTGATGGGGATGATGAGAATAATGGGAAAAATAGGGATGATGGGGATAATGGGTGTAATGGGAATAATGGGAATGGGACAGGGAAGGGGACACAGAATGGGACAGGGACAGGGAGTGAGACAGGGAATAGGACAAGGAATGGGATGGGGAATAGGACAGAGAATGGGACAGGGACAGGGAATGGGAATGCAGCAGGGACAGGGAATGCGATGGAATGTGACAGGGACACACCCTGCACTGCTTTCCTGAGATTCTTCCCACCCCAAATTTGGGGTTTTCACTCTCCCAGTGTCATTTTCACCCCGTTCTTCCAGGTGGGATTGGCAGCACGGAGAGGGAAAAGCCTCCCCTGGAATTTGGGATCATTCCCACCCTTTTTCCCTGCAGGAGAAGTGAATTTCCAGTTCGGGTGCAAACCCTGCAAGGCTGGGATGTATTCCAGCGGTGGGAATGGCTGGTGCCGCAACTGGACCGAGTATGGGAATTCTGATCATCAATAATCAATAATCAATAATCAATGATCAATGACAATCAATTAATTAATCATTAATCATATATTATATGTATATATAATCCAATTTTTATATATATATATATATAATCAAAATTAATGATTTATAATTATAATGGAATCTGTTTGTGTTGGTATTCCCTTCTTTGAAAATAGGAATAACAAAATAATCACGGTAATAATGAAATAATGAAAAATAATGAAATAGAGTAATAATAATAATAATAATAATAATGGTGATTATAATGAGGAGGGGAGGCAGGAATGATGCAGGAAAAGCAGGAATATCCCAAATCCCAAATCCCAAATCCCAAATTCCAATCCTTTTTCCAGCTGTGAGAGAGCCGGATTGCAAACCCTCCGGCCAGGGAACAGCAGCCACGACTCCGAGTGTGGCTCCCCCGGGAGACCTCTGGAGACAGGTAATTCCTGGGAATTCTTCCCTTTTTCCAGCTTTTCCTGGGGATCCTCTGCAGCTTTCCTTCCTTCCTTCCTTCCTTCCTTCCTTCCTTCCTTCCTTCCTTCCTTCCTTCCTTCCTTCCTTCCTTCCTTCCTTCCTTCCTTCCTTCCTTCCCTTCCTTCCTTCCTTCCTTCCTTCCTTCCTTCCTTCCTCCCTCCCTCCCTCCCTCCTTCCCTCCTTCCCTCCTTCCCTCCGTCTTTCCCTATTTTTCCCTATTTTTCTCTATTTTTCACATTCCATGATTCCTCCACTCATCCCAAAATCCTCTCTTCCTCTTTCCCAGAAATCCAAATCCACCTTAACCTCCTCCAAACCTCTCCTCCCTTTCACAACAATCCAAGTCCCAGAATTCCTCACATTTTTGCCTCGGCTCGATGTCATTCAGCGGGGATTTCGCTGGATTTCGGCTCCAGCACCATCCTGGCCATGCTGACGGCCGTGGCTGTGGTTGTGCTCATCTCCTCCTACCTTCCTGCTGCACTTCTGCGTTTCGGACCTTCCGCAGGGACAGGAAATTCAGCAGGTCAGGGATTGGGGGGGGAATAAATCGGGAATTCCGCTGGGATTTGGGAGGTTTGGGAATTGTGGTTGCTCTGGTCAATGTTATTAATTTCCACGGCAGAGGGCAGGTTTGAGTGGGATTTGGGGATGGAATTCCTGGCTGGGGGAGGGAGGAATGTCCTGGAATGGATTTCCCGGAGGCTCCTGTGGCTGCTCTGGATCCCTGGAATTTGTCCTTGGAGCACCTGGGAGAGTGAGGTGGGGATGGTGGGAATTGGGGATAGTGGGAATTTGGGATGGTGGGAATTTGGGAGAGTGGGAACTTGGGATGGTGGGAATTTGGGATGGTGGGAATTTGGGAGAGTGGGAATTGGGGATGGTGGGAATTTGGGAGAGTGGGAATTTGGGAGAGTGGGAATTGGGGATGGTGGGAATTTGGGAGAGTGGGAATTTAGGATGGTGGGAATTTGGGATGGTGGGAATTGGGGAGAGTGGGAATTTGGGATGGTGGGAATTTGGGAGAGTGGGAACTTGGGATGGTGGGAATTTGGGATGGTGGGAATTTGGGAGAGTGGGAATTGGGGATGGTGGGAATTTGGGAGAGTGGGAATTTGGGAGAGTGGGAATTGGGGATGGTGGGAATTTGGGAGAGTGGGAATTTAGGATGGTGGGAATTTGGGATGGTGGGAATTGGGGAGAGTGGGAATTTGGGATGGTGGGAATTTGGGAGAGTGGGAACTTGGGATGGTGGGAATTTGGGATGGTGGGAATTTGGGAGAGTGGGAATTGGGGATGGTGGGAATTTGGGAGAGTGGGAATTTAGGATGGTGGGAATTTGGGATGGTGGGAATTTGGGATGGTGGGAATTGGGGAGAGTGGGAATTTGGGATGGTGGGAATTTGGGAGAGTGGGAATTTGGGATGGTGGGAATTGCCCCTTCCTATAGCACTGGATCATCCCAAAATCCCTTCTGATCCAACCCCAATTCCATAAATCCCTAATTCCCTCATCATCCCACAACCTGGGAAAGGGATGAGCAGCCTGATTTGAGCTTCCTGAGGTTCCAGGATAAGCTTTCCAAGTTTCCTGCCTGAGCTTTCCCAGATTCCAGGCTGTTTTCCAAGATTTCCAGGCTGAGCTTTCCGACATTCCTGGATAAACTTTGTGAGATTCCCAGATAAGCTTTCCCAAATTTCAGGATGAGTTTTCTGACATTCCAGGCTGAGTTTTCCAAGACTCCTGCCTGATCTTTCCGAGGCTGAGCTCCCTGAAATTCCTGGATAAGCTTTCCAAGATTCCTGGATAAGCTTTCCGTGACTCCAGGCTGAGTTTTGTGAGATTCCAGGCTGAGCTTTCCCAGATTCCAGGCTGTTTCCAAAGATTTCAGAGTTTTCCCAGGCTGAGCTTTCAGAGATTCCTGGATAAACTTTCCAAGATTCTTGGATAAGCTTTCCCAGATCCCAGGCTGAGCTTTGTGAGACTCCAGGCTTAGTTTTCCCAGATTCCAGGCTGAATTTTCCGACATTCCAGTCTGAGCTTTCCAAGATTCCTGGATAAGCTTTCCCACATTCCAGGCTGAATTTTCCCAGATTCCAGGCTGAACTTTCCCACATTCCAGGCTGAACTTTCCCAGGCTGAACTTTCCTACATTCCAGGCTGAATTTTCCCACATTCCAGGCTGAATTCTCCCACATTCCTGGCTGACTTTTCCCACATTCCCGGCTGAGTTTTCCCTCCTCCGCTGCAGATTTGGGATCCACCATCCCCAGACTGCCGCCGCTGCCCATCCCCGGGGAGGAATCGCACAGCATCCAATTCCCGGAGGAGGAGCACGGCGACAAAACCGCCGAGGAGAAACTCTCCATCCTCTCCCTCAAAGTCTACAGCGAGATCCGATAGCGGGATTGATAACGGGACTGATAATGGATCGATATTGGGATCAATATTGGGATCGATAATGGGACTGATAATGGGATCGGTAATGGGATCGATAATGAGATCAACAATGGGACCGATAATGGGATCGATAATGGGACTGATAATGGGACTGATAATGAGATCGATAATGAAATCGATCATGGGACCCATAATGAGATCACTAACGGGATCAATAATGGGATCGATAACGGGATCGATAACGGGATCGATAATGGGATCGATAATGGGGTTGGGTTCAGCTTCCCAAGGGAATCACGGCAGGAAGAGGAATTTTGGGGATTCCCGGAGAGCTGCTCCCTGCTCCATGCGCTTTTCCTGGCATCCAGGCAAACCTGGGCCGACAAAAAAATAATAAAAAAATCCCATTTTTGGGGATTTTCATCCCAGCCCAGGCATGGGAATTCCTCCCTGCAGGAGCGGCGGCTGGGATATTCCGGTGGGAATGATATTCCGATGGGAATGATATTCCAATGGGAATGATATTCCAGTGGGAATGATATTCCAATGGGAATGATATTCCAGTGGGAATGATATTCCAATGGGAATGATATTCCGATGGGAACGATATGATATTCCAGCAAGAAACCACAAAATTCCATTCAAATCCCACACTTTTCCCATTTTTTCCCAACCCTCTGGCAGCAGAGGGAGCTCCTGGAGCGGCTGGGAAAACTCCCGGCGGGAGGAGCTGGAAAAGGAGGGAAGGGAATTCAACCCCGAGCAGGATTTCCGGGAGAATTCCCGGGAGAATTCCCTGGATCAACACCGGGACTCCTTCAGAGGCGCCGCGGGGTTTGTGGAGCAAATCCTGGGAATTGTTCCCGATTATCATCAAAGGGATCTGCCGCAGCGACCCTTGTGACTGCAGTTTTCCAAGGAAAAACGAGTTCCTCCTTATCTCTCCCGGTTTTTTTATTGTTTTATATCCCTGGGTTTGTTTTATTTTCCTGCTTTGCCGCACCCTGGGTGCAGCTGCAGTCCTGGGCAGATCTCATCCCGAATTTCCTGGTTCTCACACATTTCCCGACTTTCCCGAATTTCCCGGTTCTCCCAAATATCCTGACTTTCCCAAATTCCCCACAGCTGCTCCAGTTTGCTCTGGAATAAAGGAATAAAAGGATTTGCAAATCCCAAATTTCCTGGCTCTCCCAAATTTCCTGACTCTCCCTAATTTCCTAGCTTTCCCAAATTTCCTGGTTCTCCCAAATTTCCTGGCTTTCCCAAATTCCCCACGGCTGCTCCAGCTTGCTCTGGAATAAAGGAATAAAAGGATTTGCAAATCCCAAACTTTTTGGCTCTCCCAAATTTCCTGACTCTCCCTAATTTCCTAGCTTTCCCGAATTTCCTGGTTCTCCCATATTTCCTGACTCTCCCAAATTTCCTGGTTTTCCCAAATTCCCCATCTCTCCCACAGCTGCTCCAGTTTGCTCTGGAATAAAGGAATAAAGGGATTTGCAAATCCCAAATTTCCTGGCTTTCCCAAATTTCCTGACTCTCCCACATTTCATGGTTCTCCCAAATTTCCTGGCTTTCCCAAATTTCCTGGCTTTCCCAAATTCCTCAGTTCTCCTGAATCTTCTCCACTTTCCTCTGGAGTAAAAGGAATAAAAGAGTTGGATTTGCAAATCCCAAATTTCCTGACTCTCCCAAATTTCCTGGCTTTCCCACATTCCTAGGCTTTCCCAAATTTCCTGGCTTTCCCAAATTTCCTGACTCTCCCCAACCTTCTCCACTTTCCTCTGGAGTAAAGGAATAAAGGGATAAAGGAATAAAGAGATAAAGGGATAAAGGAATAAAGAGATAAAGGGATAAAGGAATAAAGGAATTGGATTTACAAATCCCAAACTTTTTGGCTCTCCCAGATTTCCTGAGTTTCCCAAATTTCATGACTTTCCCAAAATTCCTGGCTCTCCCATACCTTCTCCACTTTCCTCTGGAGTAAAGGAATAAAGGAATAAAGGAGTTGGATTTGCAAATCCCAAACTTTTTGGCTCTCCCAAATTTTCCAGCTTTCCCAGATTTCCAGACTCTCCCAAGTTTCCTGACTCTCCCACTTTTCATGGTTTTCCCAAATTTCCTGACTTTCCCAAATTTCCTGGCTCTCCCAAACCTTCTCCACTTTCCTCTAGAGTAAAGGAATAAAGGAACAAAAAGGAGTTGGATTTGCAAATCCCAAATTTCCTACGGTTTTCCTCGGAGTCGAGGGGAAAAATGGAATATTCCATAATAAATTTCCATGGAAAATGGGAACCTCTGGGGTTTCTGGTTTCTCCAGCAGGAACATTTTGGGATCCAAAGCCATGGAATTCCCATTCCAGGTAATTTCCCAGAGTTTCCAGCACTGGCAGAGCTCTGCTTGGGTTGGGATTTAGGATTTTTTTTCCCCAAAATTCCTGGGATTTGGGATCAGCTCCCATCGAATTCCTCAAATGGATGTAAAACCTCATGGATTTTTCGGGTGAAATCCAAGGATTTGGGGTTTTTCCCAGATTTCTCCAAGACCAAAACCATCAGAATTCCTAGGAAACTTCATTAAATCTTATTTAAAAAGGAGTTTTTTTTCTCTCCAGATTTCTCCGAGACAAAGGAGAACAAAATCCCTCAAATGAATATGAAAATTCATCGATTCTTCTGATAAAATCAAGGAATTTGGGGATTTTTTCTCCATGTTCCTGCCAAGAAAAAAGCAATTAAAATTTCCAAAATTAACATAAAACTTCATTAATTTTTCTGATAAAATCAAGGAATTTGGGATTTTTTCTCCACATTTCTACCAAGACAAAGGTGACCAAAAAGCCTCTAATGAATATAAAACTTCATTAATTTTTGTGATAAAATTAAGGGATTTGAGGGTTTTTTCTCCACATTCCTGGCAGGACAAAGGGGAAAAAAATGCCTCCAATGAATATAAAACTTCATTAATTTTTGTGATAAAATCAAGGAATTTGGGATTTTTTCCTCCACATTCCTGGCAGGACAAAGGTGACCCAAAATGCCTCCAATTAGTATAAAACTTGATCAATTTTTCTGATCAAATCCCATGGATTTCAGGATATAAATCCCATGGATTTCAGGGATACAAATCCCATGGATTTTAGGATTTCGGGATACAAATCCCATGGATTTCAGGATATAAATCCCAATCCCATGGATTTCAGGATACAAATCCCATGGATTTCAGGGATACAAATCCCATGGATTTTAGGATTTCGGGATACAAATCCCATGGATTTCAGGATATAAATTCCATGGAATTCAGGATACAAATCCCATGGATTTCAGGATATAAACCCCAATCCCATGGATTTCAGGATACAAATCCCATGGATTTCAGGGATACAAATCCCATGGATTTTCAGATTTCAGGATATAAATCCCATGGAATTAATGATATAAATTCCATGGATTTCAGGATATAAATCCCAATCCCATGGATTATTTCAGGGATATAAATCCCATGGATTTCAGGGATACAAATCCCATGGATTTTAGGATTTCAGGATACAAATCCCATGGACTTCAGGATTTCAGGATACAAATCCCATGGATTTCAGGATTTCAGGGATATAAATCCCATGGATTTCAGGATACAAACCCCATGGATTTCAGGATTTAAATCCCATGGATTTCAGGATTTCAGGATATAACTCCCATGGATTTCAGGATACAAATCCCATGGATTTTAGGATTTCAGGGATACAAATCCCATGGATTGTTTCAGGATACAAATCCCATGGATTTCAGGGATACAAATCCCATGGATTTTAGGATTTCAGGATACAAATCCCATGGATTTCAGGGATACAAATCCCATGGATTTTAGGATTTCAGGAATACAAATCCCATGGATTTTAGGATTTCAGGATATAACTCCCATGGATTTCAGGATACAAATCCCATGGATTTCAGGGATATAAATCCAATGGATTTCAGGATACAAATCCCATGGATTTCAGGATTTCAGGATATAACTCCCATGGATTTCAGGATACAAATCCCATGGATTTCAGGGATATAAATCCAATGGATTTCAGGCTACAAATCCCATGGATTTCAGGATATAACTCCCATGGATTTCAGGATTTCAGGATATAACTCCCATGGATTTCAGGGATATAAATCCAATGGATTTCAGGCTACAAATCCCATGGATTTCAGGATATAACTCCCATGGATTTCAGGCCTCAGTAAATCCAATTTTCCGTGTCTCTCCCATTTCCTCCCCAGAGTTACTCATTAACACTGAGCTTTAATCACCTTCGATTCCTTTTTTTCCCTTTTTTTCCCTCCTTTTCCCAGGAATATCGATATAAATTGCTTTCATAAGTTTTTTGTGTCTTTTTGGTATTTTTGTTGGGGTTTTTTTTGGGGTTTTTTTTCTGTTTGGTTTTTTTTGTTGTTTCATTTATTTCTATTTGATGTTTCTATTTCTATTTCTATTTATTTCTATTTCTATTTCTATTTCTATTATTTCTTTCTATTTGATGTTTCTATTTCTATTTCTATTTCTATTTCTATTTCTATATTTCTATTTAATGTATAAATAGTTTTATATATTATACATATAAATATATATTTTATATGTGTTTATGTATATATTTATATATGTATATATATGTATATTTATATTTGTATTTCTATATTTATATTTTTATTTTTATTTTTAATTTTATTTTTACATTTCACTTACAGTTATATTTTTTACTTTTGAATTGTTTTGGTTTTATTTTTAATTTCATATTTCTATTTCTATTCAATATAGAAATAGAAATGTATTGTATATTTATACATATATTTAATATATGTTTATATATATTTATATATATAAATATATATGTATTTATGTATATATTTATGTATGTGTATATATGTATATCTATGTATATATTTATGTATGTGTATATATGTATATCTATGTATATATATATGTATATATGTATATATATTTCCATTTCTATTTCTATTTCTGTTTCTATTTCTATTTCTATTTCATTCCTATTTCTATTTCTATTTCATTCCTATTTCTATTTCTATTTCCATTTCCATTTCCATTTCCATTTCCATTTCCATTTCTATTTCTATTTCATTCCTATTTCTATTTCCATTTCCATTTCCATTTCCATTTCTATTTCTATTTCTGTTTCTATTTCTATTTCTATTTCATTCCTATTTCTATTTCTATTTCCATTTCCATTTCCATTTCCATTTCCATTTCCATTTCCATTTCTTTCTATTTCTTTCTATTTCTATTTCTATTTCCATTTCTATTTCTATTTCTTTCTATTTCTTTCTATTTCTATTTCTATTTCCATTTCCATTTCCATTTCCATTTCCATTTCCATTTCTATTTCTATTTCTTTCTATTTCTATTTCTTTCTATTTCTATTTCTATTTCTATTTCTATTTCCATTTCCATTTCCATTTCCATTTCTATTTCTATTTCTATTTCTATTTCTATTATTTCTAGTTCTATTTCTATTATTTCTATTTCTAGTTCTATTTCTATTATTTCTATTATTTCTATATTTCTATTTCTATATTTCTATATTTCTATTTCTATATTTCTATTTCTATTTCTATTTCTGTATTTTTATATTTTTATCTTTATTTTTATTTTTATTTTCATTTTCATTTTCATTTTCATTTTCATTTCATTCACATTCACATTCACATTCACATTTCATATTTTTATTTCCACATTTCGCTTACATCCACATTTTCAATTTTTTTTTTTTAATTTTTATTTTCATTTCCATTTTTATTTATTCCCATCCCCACACTCCCCAATAATTTCCCCTCCTTACCCTGCAGAATTCAGAATTCTCATTTCCACTCCAGGCGAGTTAGGTTTCTCAGTGCACATCGTTACCAGACAGTGTTAGAGCTCAGCACCATCCAGCACTGCCGGGTAAGATGTGCCCGGAGCACCGGCACTTCCAGAATTCCAGCATTTATAGGAATTGGGATCATTCCCGGGACAGAATTCCAGAAAAAACGGGAATTAATTCCAGAAAAAACAGGAATTGGGATTATTCCCTGGGACAGAATTGCAGCATTTTATGGGAATTGGGATCATTCCCTGAGACAGAATTCCAGAAAAACTGGGAATTAATTCCAGAAAAAACAGGAATTGGGATCATTCCCTGGGACAGAATTCCAGGATTTATAGGAATTGGGATCATTCCCTGGGACAGAATTCCAGAAAAACGGGAATTGGGATCATTCCCTGGGACAGAATTCCAGAAAAACGGGAATTGGGATTATTTCCTGAGACAGAATTCCAGCATTTTACAGGAATTGGGATCATTCCCTGGACAGAATTCCAGAAAAAAACAGGAATTGGGATCATTCCCTGGACAGAATTCCAGCATTTTATGGGAATTGGGATCATTCCCTGGGACAGAATTCCAGCATTTTATAGGAATTGGGATAATTTCCTGGGACAGAATTCCAGAAAAACGGGAATTGGGATCATTCCCTGGGACAGAATTCCAGGATTTATAGGAATTGGGATCGTTCCCTGGGACAGAATTCCAGCAAAAACAGGAATTGGGATTATTTCCTGGGACAGAATTCCAGAAAAAACGGGAATTAATTCCAGAAAAAACAGGAATTGGGATTATTTCCTGGGACAGAATTCCAGTATTTATAGGAATTGGGATAATTCCCTGGGACAGAATTCCAGCATTTTATAGGAATTGGGATCATTTCATTGGGACAGAATTGCAGAAAAATGGGAATTGGGATCATTCCCTGGACAGAATTCCAGAAAAACGGGAATTGGGATTATTCCCTGGGACAGAATTCCAGAAAAAACGGGAATTGGGATCATTCCCTGGGACAGAATTTCAGGATTTTACAGGAATTGGGGTCATTCCCGGGACAGAATTCCAGCATTTTATGGGAATTGGGATAATTTCCTGGGACAGAATTCCAGAAAAACGGGAATTGGGATTTTTCATTGGGACAGTATTCCAGAAAAACGGGAATTGGGATCATTCCCTGGGACAGAATTCCAGAAAAACAGGAATTGGGATAATTCCCTGGGACAGAATTCCAGGATTTTATGGGAATTGGGATCATTCCCTGGGACAGAATTCCAGAAAAAACGGGAATTGGGATCATTCCCTGGGACAGAATTCCAGAAAAACGGGAATTGGGATAATTCCCTGGGACAGAATTGCAGGATTTTACAGGAATTGGGATCATTCCCTGGGACAGAATTCCAGCATTTTATGGGAATTGGGATCACTCCCTGGACAGAATTCCAGAAAAACGGGAATTAATTCCAGAAAAAACAGGAATTGGGATTATTCCCTGGGACAGAATTGCAGAAAAACGGGAATTGGGATCATTCCCTGGGACAGAATTCCAGAAAAAACGGGAATTAATTCCAGAAAAAACAGGAATTGGGATAATTCCCTGGGACAGAATTGCAGAAAAACTGGGAATTAATTCCAGAAAAAACAGGAATTGGGATCATTCCCTGGGACAGAATTTCAGGATTTTACAGGAATTGGGGTCATTCCCGGGACAGAATTCCAGCATTTTATGGGAATTGGGATAATTCCCTGGGACAGAATTCCAGAAAAACGGGAATTGGGATTTTTCATTGGGACAGAATTCCAGAAAAAAACAGGAATTGGGATCATTCCCTGGGACAGAATTCCAGAAAAACGGGAATTGGGATCATTCCCTGGGACAGAATTCCAGAAAAAACGGGAATTGGGATAATTCCCTGGGACAGAATTCCAGAGAAAACGGGAATTGGGATAATTCCCTGGGACAGAATTCCAGGATTTTACAGGAATTGGGATTATTTCCTTGGGATTTAATTGGGGAGGAGGGGATGGGTTGGGAGGGAAAGGGTTAAAAATGGGATTTAATTGGAAATTAAAATGGGGTTGGGAGTGCTGGGAGAGAAATGGGAGGTGAAATTGTAATTTAATGAGGATTTAAAAGGGAAGAAATGAAGTTAAACCTGTAAAAATGCAGATTTAAAAGGGGGAAAATGAAGTTAAAATGTGGGTTAGTGCAGATTTAAAAGGGAAAAATGAAGTTAAACCTGATTTAATACAGATTTAAAAGGGAAAAATGAAATTAAATGTGATTTAATACAGATCTAAAAGAGAAACAGGAGGTTAAAGCTGGTTTAGTGCAGACTTAAAAGAGAAAAAGGAAGTTAAAATGTGGTTTAATGCAGATTTAAAAGGGAAAAAGGAAGTTAAATATATTGATATAAAGTGAATATATTGATATATAGTGATTTAATACAGATCTAAAGGGGAAAATGAAGTTAAGCCTCGTTTAATACAGATTTAAAAGGGAAAAAGGAAGTTAAAATGTGATTTAAGACAGATTTAAAAGGGAAAAATGAAGTTAAATCCAATACAGATCTAAAAGGGAAACAAGAAGATAAATGTGATTTAATACAGAAAGATAAACAGGAGGTTAAACCTGGTTTAGTACAGATTTCAAAGAGAAAAATGAAGTTAAACCTGTAAAAATACAGATTTAAAAAGGCAAAATGAAGTTAAAATGTGGTTTAGTGCAGATTTAAAAGGGAAAAATGAAGTTAAACCTGGTTTAGTGCAGACTTAAAAGAGAAAAAGGAAGTTAAAATTCTCATTTTTCCACCCAAAAATCCACATTTTTCCACCCAAAAATCCCTATTATTTTTCCACCCCAAAATCCCCATTTTCCCACCATTTCCCCTCCTCCAAATCCATCCCAACCCCATTTTAACCCCAAAAAATTCCCATTTTTCCCACCCAAAAATTCCCATTTTTCCACCCCAAAATTCCCATTTTCCCACCCGAAAATCCCTATTTTTCCACCCGAAAATTCCTATTTTTCCACCCGAAAATTCCTATTTTTCCACCCCAAAATCCACATTTTTCCACCCGAAAATCCCCATTTTTGCACCCGAAAATCCCCATTTTCCCACCCAAAATTTCCTATTTTTCCACCCGAAAATTCCTATTATTTTTCCACCCAAAAATTCCCATTTTTCCACCCAAAAATTCCCATTTTTCCACCCGAAAATTCCCATTTTCCCACCCAAAAATTCCCATTTTCCCACCCAAAAATCCCCATTTTCCCAGCATTTTCCCTCCTCCAAACCCACCCCAACCCCATTTTAACCCCAAAAAACCCCATTTTTTCCACCCAAAAATCCCCATTTTTCCACCCAAAAACCCACATTTTCCCACCCAAAAATTCCCATTTTTCCACCCAAAAATCCCCATTTTCCAACCCAAAAATCCCCATTTTTTCCACCCAAAAATCCCCATTTTTCCACCCAAAAATTCCTAGTTTCCCACCCCAAAAATCCCCATTTTTTCCACCCAAAAATCCCCATTTTCCACCCAAAAATCCCCATTTTTCCACCCAAAAACCCACATTTTCCCACCCAAAAATCCCCATTTTTCCACCCAAAAATTCATATTTTTCCGCCCAAAAATTCCCATTTCCCTCCTCCAAACCCACCCCAACCCCATTTTAACCCCATTTTTTCCACCCAAAAATCCCCATTTTTTCCACCCGAAAATTCCCATTTTTCCACCCAAAAATCTACATTTTTTCCACCCAAAAATCCCCATTTTTTCCACCCCAACCACCTCCTTGCCCAAACTCCCCAAACCCCAAACCCTCCATCCCCACCCCCTGTCGGATTTTTGGGCTCAAACCTGGAAAATTTGGGATTTTTCCATCCGGGATGTCCCTCGGAGTTGGGGAAACATCCTCATCATCATTACCAGGCAGTATTAGAGCAGCAGAATCCATCCAATGCTGCCCAGTAAGATGCTGAGAGTGTCTCGGGGTCAGGAAATTCGGGATTTGGAGAGGAAATTCCCGGGATTTGGGAAAAAAAAATAATTAGGGATAAAGATCTGGTGGGGTTTTGGGGGGTTTTGGGGGATTTTTGGGGTTTTTTGGGGGATTTTTGGGGTTTTTTGGGGGATTTTTCAAGGGGAAAATGGGGAAAATGAAGAGAAAAATTATTTATAAAAATTGTCTGGGATAAATGTCTGTTGGGATTTTGGGGTTTTTGGATTTTGGGTTTTTAGGGGGTTGGGAAATAAGAAAAATTGTGTTTATGCAAAGTGGTGTTGAAATGTGTTGGGATAAATATCAGTGGGATTTGGGGGTTTAGGATTTTGGGTTTTAGGGATTTTCAAGGAAAATGAAATAAGAGAAAAATTGTGTTTATGCAAAGTGGTGTTTGGGAAAAAAATAATCTGGGATAAATGTCTGTTGGGATTTCAGCTTTTTGGGGGATTTTTGGGTTTTTTGGGGGATTTTTCAAGGGGAAAATGGGGGGAAATAAGAGAAAAATTGTGTTTATGCAAAGTGGTGTTTGGGAAAAAAATAATCTGGGATAAATATCTGTTGGGATTTTGGGGTTTTTTGGGGATTTTTGGGTTCTTTGGGGGATTTTTCAAGGGGAAAATGGGAAAATAAGAGAAAAATTTGGTTTATGCAAAGTGGTGTTTGGGGAAAACCTCATCTGTTGGGATTTTGGCTTTTTTGGGGATTTTTCAGGGGCAAAATGGGGGGAAAAAACCCCAAAATTGTGTTTATGCAAAGTGCTGTTTGGGAAATAATAATTTGGGATAAATATCCAGTGGGATTTTGGGGTTTTGGGGATTTGGGGGTCTTTTGGAGTTTTCAGGGAAAATGGGGAAAATAAGAGAAAAATTGTGTTTGTGCAAAATGGTGTTTGGGATAAATATCTGTTGGGATTTTGGGGGTTTTTTGGGATTTTTGGGGTTTTTGGGGGATTTTTCAGGGGGAAAATGGAAAAAAACCCCAAAATTGTGTTTATGAAAAGTGGCGTTTGGGAAAAATGTCTGTTGGGATTTCGGGTTTTTTGGGGGATTTTTCAAGGGAAAAATGGGAAAATAAGAGAAAAGTTGTGTTTATGCAAAGTGGTGTTTGGGAAATAATAATTTGGGATAAATATCTGGTGGGGTTTGGGGGTTTGGGGGGATTTTTGGGTTTTTTGGGGGATTTTTCGGGGGGAAAATGAAAAAATAACCCCAAAATTTGGTTTACGCAAAATTGTCTGGGAAAAAGCTTGTCTGGGATAAATGTCTGTTGGGATTTGGGGTTTTTTGGGATTTTTGGGTTTTTTGGGGGATTTTTCAAGGGGAAATGGCGGAAATAAGAGAAAAATTGTGTTTATGCAAAGTGGTGTTTGGGAAAAAAATATCTGGGAAAAATTTCTGTTGGGATTTCTGATTTTTTTGGGATTTCGGCTTTTTCGGGGGATTTTTCAGGGGGAAAATGGGGGAAAATAAGAGAAAAATTGGGTTTATGCAAAGTGGTGTTTGGGAAAAACTTCGTCTGGGATAAATGTCTGTTGGGATTTCAGCTTTTTGGGGGATTTTTGGGTTTTTTGGGGGATTTTTCAAGGGGAAAATGGGGGAAAATAAGAGAAAAATTATGTTTGTGCAAAATGGTGTTTGGGATAAATATCTGTTGGGATTTCGGCTTTTTTTGGGGATTTTTCAAGGGGAAAATGGGGGAAAAAAAGAGAAAAATTAGGTTTATGCAAAGTGGTGTTTGGGGAAAACCTCATCTGTTGGGATTTTGGCTTTTTTGGGGATTTTTCAGGGGGAAAATGGGGGAAAATAAGAGAAAAATTGTGTTTATGCAAAGTGGTGTTTGGGAAATAATAATTTGGGATAAATATCTGGTGGGATTTTGGGGTTTTTGGGGATTTTTGGGTTTTTTGGGGGATTTTTCGGGGGGAAAATGAAAAAATAACCCCAAAATTTGTTTTACACAAAGTGGTGTTTGGGAAAAATGTCTGTTGGGATTTTGGGATTTTTGGGTTTTTTGGGGGATTTTTCGGGGGGAAAATAAGAGAAAAATTGTGTTTATGCAAAGTGGAGTTTGGGGAAAACTTCGTCTGGGATAAATGTCTGTTGGGATTTGGGGGGTTTTTGGGGATTTTTGGGTTTTTTGGGGGATTTTTCAAGGGCAAAATGGGGGAAAATAAACCCAAAATTGTGTTTATGAAAAGTGATGTTTGGGAAAAAAAAAATCTGGGAAAAATTTCTGTTGGGATTTCTGATTTTTTTGGGATTTCGGCTTTTTTGGGGGATTTTTCAGGGGGAAAATGGGGGAAAAAAAGAGAAAAATTGGGTTTATGCAAAGTGGTGTTTGGGGAAAACCTCATCTGTTGGGATTTTGGCTTTTTTGGGGATTTTTCAAGGGGAAAATGTGGGGAAATAAGCCCAAAATTGTGTTTATGCAAAGTGGTGTTTGGGAAATAATAATTTGGGATAAATATCTGGTGGGGTTTGGGGGGTTTGGGGGGATTTTGGGGGTTTTGGGGGATTTTTCAGGGGGAAAATGGAAAAAAAACCCAAAATTGTGTTTATGAAAAGTGGCGTTTGGGAAAAATGTCTGTTGGGATTTTGGGGTTGTTTGGGATTTTTGGGTTTTTGGGGATTTTTAGGGGGAAAATAAGAGAAAAATTGTGTTTATGCGAAGTGGTGTTTGGGAAATAATAATTTGGGAAAAATGTCTGTTGGGATTTTGGCTTTTTTTGGGGATTTTTGGTTCTTTGGGTGATTTTTCAGGGGGAAAATAAGAGAAAATTGTGTTTATGCAAAGTGGAGTTTGGGGAAAAAAACCAGCAAAAAACCAGTTAAAAACCAGTTAAAAACCATTAAAAACCAGTTAAAAACCAGTTAAAACCATTAAAAAACCAGTTAAAAACCATTAAAAACCATTAAAACCAGGTAAAACCAGTTAAAAACCATTAAAAATCAGTTGAAACCAGTTAAAAACATTAAAAACCATTTAAAACCAGTTAAGACCAGTAAAAAACCAGTTAAAAACAGTTAAAACCAGTAAAAAAGCAGTTAAAAACCAGTAAAAAACCAGTTTAAAACCATTAAAAACCAGTTAAAAACCAGTTAAAACCATTAAAAAACCAGTTAAAAACCATTAAAAACCATTAAAAACCAGTAAAAACCAGTTTAAACCAGTTAAAACCAGTTAAAACCATGAAAAACCAGTAAAAAACTAGTTAAGAACCATTAAAAACAGTGAAAACCATTAAAAACCATTAAAAACCAGTTAAAACCAGTTAAAAACCATGAAAAACCAGTAAAAAACTAGTTAAAAACCATTAAAAACCAGTTAAAAACCAGTTAAAAACCATTAAAAAACATTAAAAACCAGTAAAAACCAGTTAAAACCAGCAAAAAAACAGTTAAAAACCAATAAAAACCAGTTAAAAAACAGTGTTAAACCAGTAAAAACCAGTTAAAAACAATTAAAAACCAATTAAAAACCAGTTAAAACCAGTTAAAAACCAATTAAAAACCAACTCCCAGAAATTCAAAGAAAACCAAAGACCAAAAAACTATGAAAAAAAATCCAGAACCAAAAAAAGCACCAAAAACTCAAGGAAAACACCAAAAAAAAAACCCCAAATAATAATAATAATAAAAATAGTCTGAAATCCCAAATATAACAGCAAAAAATTCCCCAAAAAACCCAACAAAAAATGCCAAAAACCCCCAAAAGAGCAACCAAAAAACCCCAAAAATCCCAAATAAAACTATTAAAAATTCCTAAAATCTCTCAGCAGAAACAGCAAAAAAAAAACCCCAAAATCCCAAATAAAGGGGAATAATGGGAATAAATGGGAATAAATGGGAATAAATGGGAATAAATTGAATAAATGGAATAAATGGGAATAATGAGAATAAATGGGAATAAATGGGAATAATGATAATAATGGGAATAATGGGAAAAATGAGAATAAATTGAATAAATGGGAATAAATGGGATAAATGGAATAATGGGAATAATGGGAATAAGGGGAATAAATGGGAATAAATGGGAATAAATGGAATAAATTGAATAAATTAAATAAATGGAATAAATGGGAATAAATGGGAATAATGGGAATAAAGGGGAATAAATTGAATAAATGGAATAAATGGGAATAAATGGAATAAATGGGAATAATGGGAATAAATGGGAATAATGATAATAATGGGAATAATGGGAATAAAGGGAATAATGGGAAAAATGGGAATAAATGGAATAAATGGGAATAATGGGAATAAATGGAATAAATGGGAATAAAGGGGAATAAAGGGAATAATAGGAATAATGGGAAAAATGGAAATAAATGGAATAAATGGGAATAAATGGGATAAATGGAATAATGGGAATAAATGGGAATAAATGGGAATAATGAGAATAAATGGAATAACAGGAAAAATGGGAATAAATGGGAATAAATGGAATAAATGGGGAATAAATGGGAATAAATGGAATAAATTGAATAAATGGAAATAAATGGGAATAATGGGAATAAATGGGATAAATGGAATAAATGGAATAAATGGAATAAATGGGAATAATGGGAATAAATGGAATAAATGGGAATAATGGGAATAAATGGAATTAATGGAATAAATGGAATAAATGGGAATAAATGGGAATAAATGGGATAAATGGAATAAATGGGAATAAATGGAATTAATGGAATAAATGGGAATAAATGGAATAAATGGGAATAAATGGGATAAATGGAATAAATGGGAATAAACGGAATAAATGGGAATAAATGTGAATAATGATAATAATGGGAATAATGGGAATAAATGGGAATAAATGGGAAAAAATGAGAATAAATGGGAATAATGGGAATAAATGGAATAATTTGAATAAATGGGAATAAATGGGAATAAATGGGAATAAATGGGAATAATGGGAATAAATGGAATAAATGGGAATAAAGGGGAATAAATGGGAATAAATGGGAATAATGGGAATAAATGGGAATAAATGGGAATAAATGGGAATAATGGGAATAAATGGGAATAAATGGGAATAATGGGAATAAATGGAATAAATGGGAATAAATGGAATAAATGGGAATAAATGGAATAAATGGGAATAAATGGAATAAATGGAATAAATGGAATAAATGGGAATAATGGGGAATAATGGGAATAAATGGAATAAATGGAATAAATGGAATAAATGGAATAAATGGAATAAATGGGAATAAATGGAATAAATGGAATAAATGGAATAAATGGAATAAATGGGAATAAATGGGAATAAATGGGAATAAATGGAATAAATGGAATAAATGGGAATAAATGGAATAAATGGGAATAAATGGGAATAAATGGGAATAATGATAATAATGGGAATAATGGGAATAAAGGGAATAATGGGAAAAATGAGAATAAATGGAATAAATGGGAATAAATGGGATAAATGGAATAATGGGAATAAAGGGGAATAAATGGGAATAATGAGAATAAATGGAATAAATTGAATAAATGGAAATAAATGGGAATAATGGGAATAAATGGAATAAATGGAATAAATGGGAATAATGGGAATAAATGGAATAAATGGGAATAATGGGAATAAATGGAATTAATGGAATAAATGGAATAAATGGGAATAAATGGGAATAAATGGAATAAATGGAATAAATTGAATAAATGGAAATAAATGGGAATAATGGGAATAAATGGAATAAATGGAATAAATGGGAATAATGGGAATAAATGGAATAAATGGAATAAATGGGAATAAATGGAATTAATGGAATAAATGGAATAAATGGGAATAAATGGGAATAAATGGGATAAATGGAATAAATGGGAATAAATGGGAATAAATGGAATAAATGGGAATAAATTGAATAAATGGAATAAATGGGAATAATGGGAATAAATGGGAATAATGGGAATAATGGGAATAAATGGAATAAATGAGAATAAATGGAATAAATGGGAATAAATGGAATAAATGGAGTAAATGGGAATAAATGGGAATAAATGGGAATAAATGGGAATAAATGGGAATAAATGGAATAAATGGGAATAAATGGGAATAATGGGAATAATGGGAATAAATTGAATAAATGGGAATAAAGGGGAATAATGAGAATAAATGGAATAAATAGGAATAAATGGAATAAATGGGAATAATGGAATAAATGGAATAAATGGGAATAATGGGAATAAAGGGGAATAATGATAATAATGGGAATAAATGGGAATAAATGGGAATAAAGGGGAATAAAGGGGAATAAAGGGGAATAATGAGAATAAATGGAATAACAGGAAAAATGGGAATAAATGGGAATAAAGGGGAATAAATAGAATAAATGGGAATAAATGGGAATAATTGGAATAAATTGAATAAATGGGAATAAATGGAATAAATGGTAATAAATGGAATAAATGAAATAAATGGAATAAATAAATGGAATAAAGAGCTCAATAATTACATTTTTCCTCGCTGTGTCATTCCAGTCCCGAGTTAATCATTGCTGAACTCACAATGCCTCTGGAATTTGCTTCTCCCAACTTCCTACAAGGAAAAATGAGACTTTTTGTGGGGAGAAAAAAATGGGATTAAAATGGGGAAATGGTGAATGGAAATATTGTGCAGAAATGGGGATAAAATGGGGATGAAAATGGGAGTGAAATGTGGGGATGGAAGGGTGGGAGAGGAAAAAATGGGATTATTTAATGGAAAAGTCAAGTTTTTTATAGGGGTTTTGGGGGAATTTTAAAGGGATGATGATAAAAAATGTAATAATAAAGGTAATAATAAATATTATATATAATAAATATAATAAATATAATAAATATAATAAATATAATAAATATAAATATAATAAATATAAATATAATAAATATAATGACAAATATAATAATAATAGTAATTGGAATAACAACAGTAAGAATAAGAATAATAGCAATAAAAATAAATATTAATATCACTGATAATATAATAGAAAATAACGATGATAATAATAATAATAATAATAATAATAATAATAATAATAATAATAATAATAATAATAATAATAATAATAATAATAATAATAATAATAATAATAAAAATGTGGTTTTTTGGCCCAAATTCTGTCCATAATAAAACTCAGAGTCACTAAAAAAACTCCTTTTTCCCATAAGGAAAATAATTTCCAGGAGGGAATTTTTAGATAAGAAATTCAGACAGATGGGAGAGATAAGAATACAGAGGGGAAAAGGGAAAAATGAGGAAAAGCAAAAGGAAAAAGGGAAAAAAAGGAAAAATACAAGGGAAAAATTGGGAAAAACACAAAGAAAAAAGGGAAAAAGAGGAAAAACACTGGGAAAAAAAAGGAAAAAAAACAATGGAAAAAGGGAAAAAGAGGAAGAACACTGGGAATAAAATGTAAAAAGGAGAAAAACACTGGGAAAAGGGAAAAATGAGGGAAAACAAAAGGAAAAAGGGGAAAAACACAAGGGAAAAATTAGCAATAACACAAAGAAAAAAGTGAAAAAAGAAGGAAAAACTGGGAAAAAAGGAAAAATTAGGAAAAATTAGGAAAAATTAGGAAAATCGCTTGGGAAAAAATGGAAAAAAAACTGGGAAAAAAGTGAAAAAGAAGGAAAAACACTGGGAAAAAAAAGGAAAAATGAGGAAAATCACTTGGGAAGAAATGGGAAAACACAAAGAAAAATTAGGAAAAACACAAAATAAAAAGGGAAAAAGAAGGAAAAATACTGGGAAAAAAGGAAAAATGAGGAAAACCACTTGAAAAAAAGGGAAAAACACAAAGAAAAATGAGGGAAAACAAAAGGAAAAAGGGGAAAACCACAAGGGAAAAATTAGCAATAACACAAAGGAAAAAGTGAAAAAAGAAGGAAAAACACTGGAAAAAAGGAAAAAGGAGGGAAATCACTTGAGAAAAAATGGAAAAAAAACTGGGAAAAAAGTGAAAAAGAAGGAAAAACACTGGGAAAAAAGGAAAAATTAGGAAAATCACTTGGGAAAAAATTGGAAAACACAAAGGAAAATTAGGAAAATAAAAGGAAAAAGGGAAAAAACACAAGGGAAAAATTAGGAAAAACACAAAGAAAAAAGTTAAAAAGAAGGAAAAACATTTGGGAAAAAAGGAAAAATTAGGAAAAGCATTTGGGGGAAAAAGGGGAAAAAACAAAGGAAAATTAGGAAACCAATGGGAAAAATTAGGAAAAACACAAAATAAAAAGGGAAAAAGAGGAAAAACACTGGAAAAAAGGAAAAATGAGGAAAACCACTTGGGAAAAAAATTGGAAAACACAAAGAAAAATGAGGGAAAACAAAAGGAAAAAGGGGAAAAACAGTGGGAAAAATTAGGAAAAACACAAAATAAAAAATGAAAAAGAAGGAAAAACACTGGAAAAAAGGAAAAATTAGGAAAACCACTTGGGAAAAAATTGGAAAACACAAAGAAAAATTAGGAAAACACTGGAAAAAAGGGGAAAAACGAGGAAAACCCAAGAAAAAAGGCAAATCCCAGCAGAATTCCCAGTTTTCCCTCTGTGTTCCTGCAGATCCAAGGAAGCCCAAGCAGCTCTGGTGACCTCATGCTTTGGGTTAATCATCACTTCATCCCCAATTATTTCCTCCAGGAAAACCAGGGAGTGGAAAATGAGGAATTCACCTCATTCCTGCTTTTTTCAGCACCTGGAATTCCTCCCTGCTGTTCCTCCTCATTCCGGATTTAAAATTTGCCTTAAATCCCAATTTTTCAGCTTTAAAAAAATCCCTTTAATTATCCCAAAATTGAATTTGAGGGCTGGGGAAAAAAATTATTTGGGAAAAAATTTATTTGGGAAAAAAATTATTTGGAAAAAAATTATTTGGGAAAAAAATTATTTGGGAAAAAAAAATATTTGGAAAAAATTATTTGGGAAAAAAATTATTTGGGAAAAAAATTATTTGGGAAAAAATTATTTGGAAAAAAATTATTTGGAAAAAATTATTTGGGAAAAAAATTATTTGGGAAAAAAATTATTTGGGAAAAAATTATTTGGGAAAAAAATTATTTGGAAAAAAATTATTTGGAAAAAAAATTATTTGGGAAAAAAAATTATTTGGAAAAAAATTATTTGGAAAAAATTATTTGGAAAAAATTATTTGGGGAAAAAAATTATTTGGAAAAAAATTATTTGGGAAAAAAAATTATTTGGAAAAAAAAATTTATTTGGAAAAAAATTGCAGCTGTGAGGGAGGAAAAATTGGGAATTCTGAGTTAAACCAGAGGTTGAGTTTTAATTAAGGATCAGAGCAGGGAAGGAATAAAAATGGGAATTTAAGATTTTCCGAGTTGATTGGCTAAAAGTTGGAGCTGGAGGTGGGAAGGGAAAGGAGGGAAAGATTAAAATTATCCCAAAAAAGGTGAAATTTTGATTTAAGGTGGGTTTGGTTGAGTGAAGAGTTGGGATTGAGGGAAAGGCTGAAGTGGGTTGGGTTGGGTTTGAGGGGAAGCAGAGCTATTGAAATAAAAAAACCCCAAAAAACAAACAAAAACCCAAAAAACCCAAACAAAACCGCCAAAAACCCAAACAAAAAAAACCCCCAAAAAACCCAAAAAAACCTCCCAAAAACCCAAACAAAAAAACCCCAAAAAACAAACCATAACCCCAAAAAACCCAAACAAAAACCCAAAAAAACCCAAACAAAAAAAACCCCAAAAACCCAAACAAAAAAAAAAAAAAACCAAATACCAAACAAAAAACCCAAAAACCCCCAAAACCCAAACAAAAACCCCAAAAACCCAAAGAAATAATAAAAAAAAAACCAAACAAAAGACCCAAAAACCCAAACAAAAAAACCCCAAAAAACAAACCATAACCCCAAAAAACCCAAACAAAAACCCAAAAAACCCAAACAAAAAAACCCCAAAAACCCAAACAAAAACCCCAAAAAACCCAAAAAACCCCCAAAAACCCAAACAAAAAACCCCAAAAACCCAAACAAAAACCCCAAAAAACCCAAAGAAATAAAAAAAAAACCAAAAAAGACCCAAAAACCCAAACAAAAAACCCCAAAAAAACCCAAACCAAAAAAAAAAAAAACAAAACCAAAAAAACCCAAATAAAACTAAGGAAAAACCCAAACCAACCAAACGACAACAAAAACCAAAGAAACAACCAAAAAAACCACCCAAAAATCTCTCCAAATACCCAAAAAACAACAACAACCAAAAATTTACCCCAAAATCCAAAAAAATCCACCAAAATCCCCAAAATTCATGGAAGCAAAATGTGAATCCCAAGTGGAAAAGGGAATTCTGTGGGATTGTTTTTCCCTGCTTAAAATAGAAGAAAAATATTCCAATTTTCATTGGTTTGGCAAAGAAAATGTCCAAGAAATGGAGATTTTTCTGTCCATTTGGCAATTTTGAAATCCTAAATTTCACTGAGGTTTTTTCCCTTTTTATGAAAAGATAGAAAATTTCTCATTTTAGCCAATTTTCTGGAATTTTTTTTTCCCAAAAAAAACCCCCAATTTCCTGCATGGGAAACCATCAGGGGGAAAAAAGGGAAGCTCAGGAGAAATTCCCATTTTTATGGATATCGGATTGAAATGATTGAAAGGAAATATAACGAATGAAATAAAATAAATAAATAAATAAATAAAATAAATAAAATCTATTTAAAAATAAATAAATTAAATCCAACTGTGTCACCAGGTCACCTCCTGGTGACATTCCCTGCATGCAGCAATGTTTCAAATTCAAATTCAATTAAATTCAAATAAAATAAAAAAAAATTAAATAAATAAAATAAATAAAATAAATTAAAAAAATAAATAAATTAAATCCAATTGTGTCACCAGGTCACCTCCTGGTGACATTCCCTGCATGCAGCAATATTTCAAATTCAAATTCAATTAAATTCAAATAAAATAAATAAATAAAATTAAATAAATAAATAAATAAAATTAAATTAATAAATAAATAAATTAAATCCAACTGTGTCACCAGGTCACCTCCTGGTGACATTCCCTGCATGCAGCAATATTGCAAATTCAAATTCAAATAATTCAAATAAAATAAATAAATAAAATAAATAAATAAATAAATAAATAAAATAAATTTTAAAAATAAATAAATCCAACTGTGTCACCAGGTCACCTCCTGGTGACATTCCCTGCATGCAGCAATATTTCAAATTCAAATTCAAATAATTCAAATTCAATATTTCAAATCTCAGTCCTGCCCAGTAAAACCAGTCAGGATTTTGCTTTTTCTCCACTGGATTTGGAAATTTCTCCAGGATTTGGAATTCCCAACTCTCCACGACTTCCGGGAGTTGCCAAATTCCAAAATCAGGAATTTCATCTTTCCCAAATTTCACCAAACCAACCCAATTCCCGTTGGAATTCCCGCGAGGAATTCCTGGGATTTCCCTGGAACGGGATCAGAATTCCAAGGATTCAACCCAAAATTCCCAAAATCCTGCTCTCCATCCCCAGGATTTTCTCCAATCCTGCAACAGTTTGAATTTCCTCCCCATTGACCCCAAATTGCCTCAACGCCCCAAATTCTAATTAAACAGAATTGTTTAATAATTCTATAATTACAACATAATAACAACATTTAAATCATCGTAATAATAATCAATAAATTAATCAATAATAGTTTAAAAAAGTGGATTTTGAGAGGGATTGAAACACCAAAAATCTGATTGAAACACCAAAAAATCTGATTGAAACACCAAAAATCTGATTGAAACACCAAAAAATCTGATTGAAACACCAAAAAATCTGATTGAAACACCAAAAATCTGATTGAAACACCAAAAATCTGAAGTTGGTGTTGAAATTCTACTGATGTAACCTCAGCTCTGGGCCAGGAGCTCCAATTAATTAAAAAAAAGTCATCGAAAACAATTAAAATGTGCAAATCCCAACTCAAATCTGGCCCTGCTGCTCAAAAGGGGCCAAAAAAAGGGGAGTTTGGGTTTGGAGAGGGAGAAAAGCAGGAATTTTTTGGTATTTTTTAATATTAAAGACCTTTTTTTGGGCTAAAATAAAGCGAAATTTATTGAAATCGAGCGAAAGTGAGGATTGGATTGAAATCTTTGCAATGCTGAGCGAAAAAGTTAATCAGGGAGGAAAAAAAAAATCAGGAATTTAGCTCAGGGTGAATAAATTCCTGTTGTTTTTTCAGGAAAAAGCCATAAAGAGCTCGGAATGAAACCAATCAAAAGAGTTTAATTGGGACAAACGGAATATTTGGGGAAATTCCATCCTCTTTTGCCCCAAATTTGGGATCATTCCCCTCTCCGCGCCCCACAGAACTTTCCGGAAGGTTTTCCCTGCGGGGCTGGAGGGAAGGAGCGAGCAAACATTTCACGATGGCAAATCCCAATCCATCCCAAATCCCCCAGAAAATTCCCCAAAAATCCTCTTGGAGAACAAAACCCAACCCGCGGCGGAGTTTCCCCATTCCCGCCGGAATCCCAAACCCCAAAAAAATGGGATTTTTGAGGCACCAGGGGATTGACTTCACCCTCCGAAAATGAAATGAAACCACTTTTGTTTTGTCTTCTCCCAACTCAAAGGATGGAAAAACAAGCCCAGGCTGGTCCTGGTTGGATCCAGCGGCGCAGGGAAGACAAAACTTCCATTATTTTCATTTTCCCAGGTCCCAAAAAGAACAAAAAAAATACCCCAGGTGGGGAAGGAATCAACAAAACCAACCCAAAATGGCTCCTCCTGCCACCGGCGGAAACCGACGGCGCCGGCTCAATCTGAATTTTCCACTCTGGTGGAATAAAAATTCCCGAATTTTCGCGTTTTTTGGTTGGAAAATTCCCAATGTGTGCCCTTGGCTGCCTTTCTGGAGGGATCGGTTTGGGTCGGGAAAGAGGGAAAAGGGAAAAACGAGGATTGGGTGAATTTTCACGGGGGAGAAAACCCATTAAAGGCTGGTTAATTAACGAAGTAATTGAAACATGGCAATCATTACTCAGAGCCAGCAGCTAACTCGGATTGCAAATCCTCCCAAACTGGGAAATCCTCCCTCAAACCGCCCAAAAAATCCCGAAATACCCAAAAATCCGAAGAAACCCCCCTTAAGTTTTACACCAATTTATATAAATTTTATTCGGATCTCAACCGAATCAACCAAAAACTCCTTTTTTTCCCCCCAACTTTTCCCCCCGGGTGGAAGCAGCTTTTCCCCCTCCTTCTCGGAGCCCTCGACCTGCCCCGACTGGTTGGACTGGTTGTAAAATGAACGTTTGGATTCATTCTCTGCCCTCCCCTCCCCCAGCGCGCCAAACCTGATCTGACCGACTCAACCCTCCCGTCCACCCGGGGGGAGAAGGAGGAAGAGAAAAAAGAGGGAAGAACCGCAGAGAAAGTGAGGAGGAAAAGGGAAAATCAAGCAGGAAAAAAGAAGAAAAAACTCCCAGAAGTCGCTCTTGGCGCTCCGTAAATCCCATTTTTTTCCCCACCCGACGCGGAAAACTTTGGCTCTTACCAAACTGAGGGGGAAAAGTTGAATGTTTGGAGCTCCAGCAGCTTCTCCCAAATCCGGGTGGAGAAGGGAAAGGATGGAAGGTCAGCAAGTCCTGGGAGAACTTCCATCTTCCTCCTCCCGGCAAAGCGCGAGGGAAATCGGCGAGGAGGCCGAAAACTCAGCCGCACCTGGAAAAACAACACCGCCGCGCCTCGTTAGGCCGCCGGGAGCGTGGAGAAACGAAAACCGGGGTTTTGGAAAGGAAAACTGAGGTTTGGAATGGGGTTGGGAAGGTGGGGAGAGCAGGCCGGGCAGGCCGTGCGGAGCGCGGAGCCTCGGAGGAGCTGCGTGTCGGAGCTGGAACGGAGCTGGACGAGGAGCTCCGCCAAGGCTCGGCTTACATGGAGCTCCACACTCCTCCCCGCGCAGGTGCACGGCCCGCCAGCCAATGGCGGAGCTCCGAGCCCAACAGGTGTGTCCGGCCCTGGGAGCGGCCGGAGCGGCCGGGCCTGGGTGACAAAGGGTGGCTCAGGGAGGAGGTTTTTCCTGGTTTTGGGGTGGGAAGGAGTGTGGGGAGATGGTTGGTCCTAAAGGGGGGGTAAGGAGGGTTTTGGCCATGCCAGGGTGGCTTTGGGCACTGCAGGGGTGGGCAGTGTGGGGGTTTGCTGGCCAAGGCCTGCCAGCCTCATGGGGAAGGCTTTCCTCACAGTTTACTCGTAATTTCATCATGATTTACTCACAATTTACTCACAATTTCCTCACAATGATCTAACAATTTCATTACAATTTACTCCAAATTTCCTCACAGTGTTCTCACAATTTCCTCACAATTCCCTCACAATTTCATCCCGATTTCATCACAATTTCCTCACACTTTCCTCACAATTTCATCACAACTTACTCCAAATTTCCTCACAGTGTTCTCACAATTTCCTCACAACGTTCTCACAATGCCCTCATAATTTCATTGTAATTACCTCCCAATTTCCTCACAAGTTCCTCACAATTTCCCCACAATTTCCTCACAATTCCATCACAATTTACTCCAAATTTCCTCACAATGTTCTCACAATTTCCTCCCAATTTCCTCACAAGCTCCTCACAATTTCCCCACAATTTCCTCACAATTCCATCACAATTTACTCCAAATTTCCTCACAATTTCCTCACAATTTCCTCACAATTTCCTCACAATTTCCCCACAATTTCCTCCCAATTTCCCACCCAATCCCACCCTCGTTCAGCACTAAACCATTCCCCATTTTCCTGTCTCTCCATCCCTCATCCTAAATCCCTTTTCTAGCTCTCCTGGATCCCTTCAGGTCCTCCAAGGATCTCTGAGGTCTCTCCAGACCCTTCTTGTCTCTCTGACCCTCAAATTCTCCCCAGAGCCAAAATCTTGGGCAAACCCCAAACTTGGAATGTCGGGAAGTTCTTCCCTCTCCTCCAAACCCCAAACTCGGAATGTCGGGAAGTTCTTGCAAATCCCAAACTGGGAATATCAGGAAGTTCTTCCCTCTCTTCCAAACCCCAAACTCGGAATATCAGGAAGTTCTTCCCTCTCCTCCAAATCCCAAATTTGGAATGTCAGGAAGTTCTTCCAAACCCCAAACTCGGAATTTTGGGAAGTTCTTCCAAACCCCAAACTGGGAATATCAGGAAGTTCTTCCCTCTCCTCTAAACCCCAAACTGGGAATATCAGGAAGTTCTTCCCTCTCTTCCAAATCCCAAATTTGGAATGTCAGGAAGTTCTTCCAAACCCCAAACTCAGAATGTCGGGAAGTTCTTCCAAACCCCAAACTGGGAATATCGGGAAGTTCATCCAAATCCCAAACTGGGAATATCAGGGAAGTTCTTCCCTCTCCTCCAAATCCCAAATTTGGAATGTCAGGAAGTTCTTCGCTCTCTCCCAAACCCCAAATTCAGAATGTCGGGAAGTTCTTCCCTCTCCTCCAAACCCCAAATTTGGAATGTCAGGAAGTTCTTCCAAACCCCAAACTCAGAATATCGGGAAGTTCTTCCAAATCCCAAACTTGGAATGTCAGGAAGTTCTTCCCTCTCCTCTAAACCCCAAACTGGGAATATCAGGAAGTTCTTCCCTCTCTTCCAAATCCCAAATTTGGAATGTCAGGAAGTTCTTCCAAACCCCAAACTCAGAATGTCGGGAAGTTCTTCCAAACCCCAAACTGGGAATATCGGGAAGTTCATCCAAATCCCAAACTGGGAATATCAGGGAAGTTCTTCCCTCTCCTCCAAATCCCAAATTTGGAATGTCAGGAAGTTCTTCCAAACCCCAAACTCAGAATATCGGGAAGTTCTTCCAAATCCCAAATTCGGAATGTCAGGAAGTTCTTCCCTCTCTCCCAAATCCCAAATTCAGAATATCAGGAAGTTCTTCCAAACCCCAAATTCAGAACATCAGGAAGTTCTTCCCTCTCTCCCAAATCCACCTTCCCACATTGTCCTCCTGCCAACCAAATTCCATCCCAAAGTTGGGGGAAAAAAGGATTCTTTGGAAGATTTGATTGAGATCCGAATCAAATTGATATCAATCGTTATAAAACTCAAAGGGGTTCTTTGGGTTTTTCTGTATTTCGGGATTTTTTTGGGAGGTTTGAGGGAGGATTTCCAAACCAATCCCAAATCCAACAGGGCTGGAAAAACAGAGTTTAAATTCTCCACCTGGAATTCTCTTTGCTTTTCCAGAAGAGAGAGAACACGGATTGGAACATCGATGGTGATTTTCCAAAAAAAAGGTGACACCGATCCCGGGAATTTGGGAATTTGGGAATTTAGGAATTTGGGAATTTAGGAATTATTTGGGGATTCGGGACAGACCAGGAATTGCTGATGGACATCCCAAGAGATGATTTTTCCCCCAAACCCCTTAGAAGGTGGAATTTTATCGCCATCCGGCCTGGTGACGACCGGAATTAATAAAATTTAATAAAAATTATTAAAAATTAATAAAAATTCCGGTCAGAATTCGAGTGTCCCAAAATGAAAGTGAAAAGCAGATGATTCCCATATCCAGTCATGGTGCCATTGTTGACATCACAGTCATTCCAGGGCATTTCCTCCTAAAAATTCCGTATTTTTGGAGGAGTTAGTGAAGATTTAACCCAAATTTGGAAGTATTTTGGGATGGGAAATAGGGGATCAGACAGAGCTGGAGTGCTCGGAAACAGAGAATTTCAAATAAAACCATTTCAAATAAAAGAGTTGCAAATAAAAGTTTTGAATAAAAGAGTTTCGAATAAAAGAGTTTCGAATAAAAGAGTTTCAAATAAAAGCGTTTCGAATAAAAACATTTCGAATGAATAAAAGCATTTCAAAGAAAAGGATTTCAAACAAAAACATTTCAAATACATAAAAGCATTTCAAAGAAAAGCGTTTCAAACAAAAACATTAAAAAAAAATTTTCAAAGAAAAGCGTTTCAAATTAAAAAAAAATCTCAAATAAAAAAATGTCAAATAAAAAAATTTCGAACAAAAGCATTTCAAATAAAACCTTTCAAACCAAATAAATTTTTCCTAAAAATTCCAAACCGCGGCTTGGAATTTAAATATCCTTTCAAAACCCAAAATCTCCCGAAGGAAAAGTCGGAAAATTCTCCAAAAAAGCAGAACAAAAACAAGAGATTTGTTTTCCCCTCGTTAGGAAATAAACACAATTCCCAAGGAAGATCAATTCCCAACTCCAATTAGCCGCTAATTAGCTCAACCTGAGCCCAGAATTCCCCAAAGATTCCCAAATTATTCCCGAAATCCCTCGGGAAGCTCGGGTTGGATCTCTGGGGTTGGGATGGAGTTGGTTGGAGCAGCTGAGCCCCAAAAATGGTGTTTTCACCCCAAAATCCACTGCCTGAAAATTCCTGATTTTCACCTGGAAAATTCCTGATTTTCACCTGGAAAATTCCTGATTTTCACCTGGAAAATTCCCGATTTTCACCTGGAAAATTCCTGATTTTCACCTAGAAAATTCTCAATTTTTACCTGGAAAATTCTCGATTTTCACCTGGAAAAAATTCCCAATTTTCACCTGGAAAAAATTCCCGATTTTCACCTGGAAAAATCCCAATTTGCACCTGGAAAATTCCTGATTTTCACCTGGAATGAGCTCAGCACGCCGTGATTTGGGGAATATTTAGGGGATATTTTAGGAAATATTTTAGGGAATATTTAGGGGATATTTTAGCGACTATTTAGGGAATATTTAGGGGATATTTTAGGAATTTAACCCGTAATATTTTAGGGAATATTTAGGGAATATTTAGGGGATATTTTAGGGGATATTCCAGGAATTTAACCCACAATGTTTTAGAGAATATTTAGGGAATATTTAGGGAATATTTAGGGAATATTTAAGGGAATATTTAGGGAATATTTAGGGAATATTTTAGGAATTTAACCCACAATATTTAGGGAATATTTTGGGAATTTAACCCACAATGTTTTAGGGAGTATTTCGGAGATATTTTAGGGAATATTTAGGGAGTATTTTTGGAATTTAACCCACAATGTTTTAGGGAATACTTAGGGAATATTATACAGAATATTTAGGGAATATTTTAGGGAATATTTAGGGACTATTTAGAGAATATTTTAGGAATCTAACCCACAATGTTTTAGGGAATATTTAGGGAGTGTTTTAGGAATCTAACCCACAATGTTTTAGGGAATATTTAGGGAATATTTTAGGGAACATTTAGAAAACATTTTAGGGAACATTTCGGGACTATCGGCCCAGCATGGATAAAACCCCCAAAATCCAGCAGCAAATCCCAATTATTTTTTTTTTTCCCCAAAGGTTAATGTGTAACTCATTGGATTGAGCAGCAAAAAGTTCATTTTTGTGGTTTTCAGCACAAACCAGCTCCAACCCCACATTCCTCAGGAAATGAGAATTCCAGGGAAATTTGGCTGAAAACTGTGGGATTGAATGGAATTATTGAATATTGGGAGTCATCGAAACCATCCTGGGGTTTTGTGGTTAAAATGGGGAGTTTAGGGTTAAATCCTGCCGTGGGTTTAGGATTAAAATTGTGATTTTAGGATTAAAACCATCCCAGGGTTTTATGATTGAAATGATAATTTTATTATTAAAATGATGATTTTATTATTAAAATGATGGTTTTAGGATCAAAACCATCGAATGGTTTTATGATTAAAATTAGGATTTTAGGATTAAATCCTTCAGTGGTTTTATGATTAAAATTATGATTTTATGGTTAAAATGATGATTTTAGGATCAAAACCCTCCAATGGTTTTATGATTAAAATTAGGATTTTAGGAGTAAAACCATCCCAGGGTTTTATGATTAAAATGATGATTTTAGGATTAAACCATGCCATGGTTTCATGAAGAAAATGATAATTTTATTATTAAAATGATGGTTTTAGGATCAAAAACATCCCATGGTTGTATAATTAAAATGATGATTTTATTATTAAAATGATGATTTTAGGATCAAAACCCTCCAATGGTTTTATGACTAAAGTGATGATTTTGGGAGTAAAACCTTCCAGTGGTTTTAGGATTAAAATGATAATTTTGTTATTAAAATGATGATTTTAGGAGAAAAACTATCCCATGATTTTATGATTAAAATTAGGATTTTAGGATCAAAACATCTCATGGTTCTATGATTAAAATGATGATTTTATTATTAAAATGATTGTTTTAGGATCAAAACCTTCCAATGGTTTTATGATTAAAATGATGATTTTGGCAGTAAAACCATCCCAGGATTTTATGATTAAAATGATAATTTTAATATTAAAAAGATTATTTTAGGATCAAAACCATCCCAGGGTTTTAGAATTAAAATTATGATTTTAGGATTAAACCATCCCAGGGTTTTATGATTAAAATGACAATTTTATTATTAAAATGATGATTTTATGATGAACGTGATGATTTAATTATTAAAATGATGGTTTTATGATGAACTTGATGATTTAATTATTAAAACGATGACTTTATGATCGCAATGATGATTTTGGGATCAAAAGCCTCCCATGGTTTCATGATTAAAATGATGATTTTATTACTTAAAATGATGGTTTTATGGTCAAAACGATGGTTTATGATTTCATGATGATTATATGATGATGGTTTTATTATCAAAATGATTATTTAATTATTAAAGTGATGACTTTATGATTAAAATGATGATTTTAGGATCAAAACCCTCCCATGGCGTTGTGATTAAAATGATGATTTGATTATTAAAATGGTGATTTTAAGATCAAAACCATCCTGTGATTTTATGATTAAAATTGTGATTTTAGGATTAAACCATCCCAGGGTTTTATGACTAAAATGATAATTTTATTATTAAAATGATGTTTTTATTGTGAACTTGATGATTTAATTATTAAAACGATGACTTTATGATCGCAATGATGATTTTGGGATCAAAACCCTCAAGTGGTTTTATGATCAAAATGATAATTTTATTATTTAAAATGATGGTTTTATGGTCAAAACGATGGTTTATGATTTTATGATGATTATGTGATGACGGTTTTATTATCAAAGTGATTATTTAATTATTGAAATGATGACTTTGTGATTAGAATGATGACTTTAGGATCAAAACCCTCCTGTGATTTTATGATTAAAATGATTATTTGATTATTAAAATGATGATTTTAGGATCAAAACCATCCTGTGATTTTATGATTAAAATGATGATTTTAGGATTAAACCACCCCATGTTTTTATGATTAAAATGATGATTTTAGAATCAAAACCATCCTGTGATTTTATGATTAAAAATACGATTTTAGGATTAAATAACCCCATGTTTTTATGATTAAAATTATGATTTTAGGATTAAATTATGCCATGTTTTTATGATGAAAATTACAATTTTAGGATTAAAAACATCCCGTAGTTTTATGATGAAAATGATGATTTTAGGATCAAAACCATCCTGTGATTTTACGATTAAAAATACGATTTTAGGATGAAAACACCCCATGTGTTTATGATTATAAATAGGATTTTGGGATGAAAACACTCCATGTTTTTTATGATGAAAATTATGATTTTAGGATTCAAACACTCCATGTATTTATGATTATAAATAGGATTTTGGGATGAAAACACTCCATGTTTTTTATGATGAAAATTATGATTTTGGGATGAAACCACCCCATGTATTTATGATTAAAAATACGATTTTGGGATGAAAACACTGCATGTTTTTTATCATGAAAATTATGATTTTGGGATGAAAACACCCAATGTTTTTATGATTATAAATAGGATTTTGGGGTGAAAACACTGCATGTTTTTCCGATCTCAGTGGTGACTCACAGCCAGGATTCCCAGCAGGACTATCAGCATCCCCTTAATGAGCCCCAAGGGCTCTGTGGGGTTGTTGTGGGGCTGTTTGTGATCCTAAAACCATCGCTGAAATCACAAAAACATGGCAGGGTTCGATCCTAAAATCGTCATTTTAATCATAAAATCATGAAATGGTTTAATCCTGAAATTGTAATTTTAATTCTAAAATAATAGGATGGTTTGATCCTAAAATCGTCATTTTAATTCTGAAAAAATAGGATGGTTTTAATCATAAAATGGTAATTTTAATCATAAAACTTGGGATGGTTTTAATCCTAAAATCGTAATTTTAGTCATAAAACCTTGGGATGGTTTGATCCTAAAATCGTAATTTTAATTCTAAAACCAGGGGATGGTTTTAATCCTAAAATTGTAATTTTAATCATAAAACCATGGGATGGTTTTGGTCTGAAAAATCATCATTTTAATCATAAAACCTTGGGATGGTTTTAATCCTAAAATCGTAATTTTAATTCTAAAACAATAGGATGGTTTTAATCATAAAATGGTAATTTTAATCATAAAACAATGGGATGGTTTAATCCTGAAATTGTAATTTTAATCATAAAAACATGGGATGGTTTAATCTTAAAATCTTAATTTTAATCATAAAACCTTGGGATGGTTTTAACCCTAAAATCGTAATTTTGATTCTAAAACAATAGGATGGTTTTAATCACAAAATGGTAATTTTAATCATAAAATCATGGGATGGTTTTAATCCTGAAATCTTAATTTTAGTCATAAAACCATGGGATGGTTTAATCTTAAAATCTTAATTTTAATCATAAAACCTTGGGATGGTTTTATTCTAAAATCGTAATTTTAATTCTAAAACAATGGGATGGTTTTAATCATAAAATGGTAATTTTAATCATAAAATCATGGGATGGTTTTAATCCTAAAGTCGTAATTTCAGTCATAAAACAATGGGATGGTTTAATCCTGAAATCGTAATTTTAATCATAAAAACATGAGATGGTTTAATCTTAAAATCATCATTTTCATCATAAAGCCATGGGATGGTTTAATCCTAAAATTGTAATTTTAATTCTAAACCAATAGGATGGTTTTATCCTAAAATCATCACTTTAATCACAAAACCATGGGAGGGTTTGATCCTAAAATCGTAACTTTAATCATAAAACCATGGGGTGGTTTAATCTTAAAATCATCATTTTAATCACAAAACCATGGGATGGTTTGATCCTCAAATTGTAATTTTAATTCTAAAACAATAGGATGGTTTAATCCTGAAATCGTCATTTTAATCACAAAACCATGCGATGGTTTGATCCTAAAATCATAATTTTAATTCTAAAACAATAGGATGGTTTGAATGCTAAAATCATCATTTTAATCAGAAAACCATGGGGTGGTTTAATCTTAAAATCTTAATTTTAATCATAAAACCTTGGGATGGTTTTAGCCTGAAATCTTCATTTTAGGCATAAAATCATCACTTTAATAACAAAAGCATGGGATGGTTTTAATCCTAAAATCACTGTTTTGATCCTAAAATCATCATTTCCATCCCAAAACCGTGGTTGGGTTTTAATCCTAAAATCCTCACTGTCATCCTAAAGCCATCATTTTATTGATTAAATCACAATTTTAATAACAAGGACTGATTGACACCTTTCCCTGCCTTTCCTCCTTTGGCTTTTTATTAGCTTTTTTGGGGTTTTTTTGGGATAAAAGTGTTCCCTGTCCCCTCAGAGTTCCCAAGTTCCTCCCAAACTCCTCCTGGATTTCTCCCAAATTCCTCCCAAATTTCTCCCAGATTTCTCCCAGATTTCTCCCAAATTTCTCCCAGATTTCTCCCAGATTTCTCCCAAATTTCTCCCAAATTTCTCCCAGATTTCTCCCAGACTTCTCCCAAACCCTCCTAAATTCCTCCCAAATTCCTCCTGCATTTCTCCCAAATTTCTCCCAAATTTCTCCCAAATTTCTCCCAAATTTCTCCTAAATTCCTCCCGGCTTTCTCCAAGCTTTCTCCCAAATTCCTCCCTGATTCCTCCCAAATTCCTCCCAAATTTCTCCCCAGTTTCTCCAAAATTCCTCCCTGATTCCTCCCGAATTTCTCCAAAATTCCTCCCTGATTCCTCCCGAATTTCTCCAAAATTCCTCCCGAGTTTCTCCAAAATTCCTCCCAAATTCCTCCCAAATTTATCCAAAATTCCTCCCTGATTCCTCCTGGATTCCTCCTGAATTTCTCCTGGACTCCTCCCAAATTTCTCCTGAATTTCTCCCAAATTGCTCCCAAATTTCTCCCGGATTCCTCCTGGATTTTTCCTGAATTTCTCCCGAATTTCTCCCCAATTCCTCCCAAATGCCTCCCAAATTTCTCCCGGCTTTCTCCCGGATTCCCCCCTATTTCTTCCGAATTCCTCCCGAATTTCTTCCAGATTTCTCCCTGATTTCTCCGAAATTCCTCACGGATTCCTCCCAAATTCCTCCCGAATTTCTCCCAAATTCCTCCCGAATTTCTCCCCAATTCCCCCGTCTCTCAGTCCCTTTCCATCGCGTGCGATCAGCTCCCATCCTGCTCCCTGGCTGGCCGCTGGCCAAGGGCAGAGCTGTGCTCAGCCTGCAGGTGTTTCTCTCTGCTGAGTCACCTGGAGAACTGCCTGACCTTCTGGCTGCAGGAACAGCGCAGGAGTGTCCTTCCCCCAAATCCCACAAATCCCCCAAATCCCGAAATCCTGAACTAAAAAAGGTGAAAAATCCGTGACCCCATGCAAAAAAATCTCAAATATCCAACCCCAACTCTTTCTAAAACCTCAAATGGGGAAGGAAATAATTCCTCACACACTTCCCGGGAGTGTGGGAACACCTTGGGGTTCTCCTTCCCCCAAATCCCCAAATCCCACAAATCCTGAACTGAATGAGGTGAAAAATCCGTGATCCCATGGAAAAAAATCTCAAATATCCAACCCCAAACCTCTGCAAAATCTCATATAAGGAAGGAAATTATTCTCCACACATTTCGCTGGGGTGTGGGAACAGCACGGGAGTGTCCTTCCCCCAAAACCCCAAATCCCCCAAATCCCCAAATCCCCAAATCCTGAACCAAAAAAGGTGAAAAATCCGTGATCCCATGGAAAAAAATCTCAAATATCCAACCCCAACTCTTTCTAAAACCTCAAATGGCAAAGGAAAATGTTCTCCACACACTTCTCTGGGGTGTGGGAACAGCTTGGGATTGTCCTTTCCCCAAATCCCACAAATCCTGAAATCCTGAACAGAATGAGGTGAAAAATCCGTGACCCCATGGAAATAAAATTCCAAATATCCAACTCCAACTCTCTGCAAAATCTCATATAAGGAAGGAAATTGTTTTCCACACACTTCTCTGGGCTGTGGGAACAGCACGGGAGTGTCCTTCCCCCAAAACCCCAAATCCCACAAATCCTGAAATCCTGAACTGAAAGAGGTGAAAAATCCATGACCCCACAGAAAAAAAACCAAATATCCAACCCTGACTCTCTGCAAAATCTCGTATAAGGAAGGAAATTGTTCTCCACACATTTCGCTGGGCTGTGGGAACAGGGCGGGAGTGTCCTTCCCCCAAAACCCCAAATCCCCAAATCCCCAAATCCTGAACTGAATGAGGTGAAAAATCCGTGAGCCCATGGAAAAAATCTCAAATATCCAACCCCAAATCCCTGCAGAATCTCATATCAGGAAGGAAAATGTTCTCCACACACTTCTCTGGGCTGTGGGAACAGCGCGGGAGTGTCCTTCCCCCAAATCCCCAAATCCACAAATCCCCCAAATCCCCCAAATCCCGAAATCCTGAACCAAAGAAGGTGAAAAATCCGTGAGCCCATGGAAAAAAATCTCAAATATCCAACCCCAACTCTTTCTAAAACCTCAAATGGCAAAGGAAAATGTTCTCCACACATTTCCCTGGGCTGTGGGAACAGCTTGGGATTGTCCTTCCCCCAAAACCCCAAATCCCACAAATCCTGAACTGAAAGAGGTGAAAAATCCGTGACCCCATGGGAAAAAATCTCAAATATCTAACCCCAAACCTCTGCAAAATCTCATATAAGGAAGGAAAATATTCTCCACACACTTCTCTGGGGTGTGGGAACAGCGCGGGAGTGTCCTTCCCCCAAACCCCCAAATCCCACAAATGCCCAAATCCCGAAATCCTGAACTGAAAGAGGTGAAAAATCCGTGACCCCATGGAAAAAAATCTCAAATATCTAACCCCAAACCTCTGGAAAACCTCATATCAGGAAGGAAAATGTTCTCCACACATTTCTCTGGGCTGTGGGAACAGGGCGGGAGTGTCCTTCCCCCAAATCCCCAAATCCCCAAATCCCCAAATCCACAAATCCCCAAATCACCCAAATCCTGAACCGAATGAGGTGAAAAATCCGTGACCCCATGGAAAAAAAATTCCAAATATCCAACCCCAACTCTCTGCAAAATCTCATATCAGGAAGGAAAATGTTCCCCACACACTTCCCTGGGCTGTGGGAACAGCTTGGGATTGTCCTTCCTCCAAATCCCACAAATCCCGAAATCCCGAACCGAACGAGGTGAAAAATCCGTGACCCCATGGAAAAAAAAATTCCAAATATCCAACTCCAACTCTCTGCAAAATCTCATATAAGGAAGGAAATTGTTTTCCACACATTTCACTGGGCTGTGGGAACAGCTTGGGATTCTCCTTCTCCCAAATCCCCAAATCCCCAAATCCCCAAATTCCCCAAATCCTGAACCGAATGAGGTGAAAAATCCATGACCCCATGGAAAAAAACCCCAAATATCCAACCCCAAATCCCTTGCAAAACCTCAAATGGCAAAGGAAAATGTTCCCCACACACTTCCCTGGGCTGTAGGAGCAGTTTGGGATTTTCCTTCACCCAAATCCCCCAAATCCCGAAATCCCACAAATCCTGAATTGAAAGAGGTGAAAAATCCATGACCCCATGGAAAAAATCTCAAATATCCAACCCCAAATCCCTGCAAAACCTCATATGAGGAAGGAAATTGTTCTCCACACACTTCCCTGGACCAGTTTGGGATTTTCACACTTCCTGTGCTGGAAGAGTTTGGATTTTCCTTCCTCCAAATCCTGAACCTAAAAAGGTAAAAACTCCCTGACCCCATGGAAAAAACCCCAAATATCCAACCCCAAACCTCTGCAAAACCCCAAATGGGAAAGGGAATCTTTCCCCACACACTGCCCTGGAACAGTTTGGGATTTTCCTTCCCCCAAACCCTGAACCTAAAAAGGTAAAAACTCCCTGACCCCATAGTGAAATCACCAAATCTCCAACCCGAACCCTCAGCTGAGGAAGGAAATGATTTGGGGTTTAACCTCCTGCTCTGACTCACCTGCCCAGGTAACTGAGCAGCTCCTGCCCTCCTCCCGACCTGCCCTGGCTGTGGGAACAGCGTGGGGTTTTCCTTCCCCCAAATCCTGACCCTAAAAAGGTAAAAACCGCATGACCCCACAGTGAAATCAGCACAGATTAAACCCCAAACCCTAAATGGGAAAGAAAATATTCCACACACATTTCCCTGGAACAGTTTGGGATTTTCACACTTGCTGTGTTGGAGGAGTTTGGATTTTCCTTCCCCCAAATCCTAAACCGAAAAAGGTAAAAACCCCACAACCCCACAGTGGAATCAGCACAGATCCAATCCCAAATCCTCCACAGAAAAAACTCCAAATTTCCAACCCCACCCCGAACTGGGAAGGAAATGTTCCTCACACACTTCCCTGAACAACTTGGGATTTTCACACTTGCTGTGTTGGAAGAGTTTGGATTTTCCTTCCCCTAAATCCTGAACCCAAAAAGGTAAAAACCCCACAACCCCACAGTGAAATCAGCAGAGATAAAACCCCAAATGGGAAAGGAAATGTTCCTCACACACTTCCGTGAACAGCTTGGGGTTTTCACACTTCCTGTGTTGGAACAGCGTGGGATTTTCCTTGCCCCAAATCCTGAACCCAAAAAGGTAAAAACCCCATGACCCCATGATGAAACCATCAGACATTAAACCCCAAACCCTAAATGGGAAAGGAAATAATTCCCCTCACACCTCCCTGAACAACTTTGGCTTTTCCTTCCCCCAAATCCTTTTCCAAAAAATGTAAAAAACCCCACAACCCCACAGCAAAACCCTGGAACAACTTTGCCTTTTCCTCCCCCAAACCCCACCCCAAGAAGGTCAAAACCCCACAACCCCACGGCAAACCCCCAAATTTCCATCCCTGCCCCGAAATGGGAAGGAAATGCTCCCCACACATTTCCCTGAACAGCTTGGGATTTTCACATTTGCTGTGTTAGAAGAGTTTGGATTTTCCTTCCCCCAAATCCTGACCCTAAAAAGGTAAAAACCCCATGACCCCACAGTGAAATCAGCACAGATTAAACCCCAAACCCTAAATGGGAAAGGAAATTTTTCCCCACACACCTCCCTGAACAGTTTGGGATTTTCCTTCCCCAAAATCTTGCTCCAAAAAGGTAAAAACCCCACAACCCCACAGAGAAATCATCACAGATTAACCCCCAAACCCTAAATGGGAAAGGAAATTATTCCCCTCACACCTCCCTGAACAACTTTGGCTTTTCCTTCCCCCAAATCCTGTTCCAAAAAATGTAAAAAACCCACAACCCCACAGCAAAACCCTGGAAGAACTTTGCCTTTTCCTCCCCCAAATCCCACCCCAAGAAGGTCCAAACCCCACAACCCCACGGAACAAAACCCCAAATCTCCATCCCCGCCCCGCGGCGGGCAGGAAAGCGTTAAGGGCGCAGCTCCGGCTGCGTTCGGGTGAAAGTCAACAAAGCCCAAAGCGCAGGGCGGAACTGTTTGCTGAGGCTCAGGTGACTCTGGGATTATCCTACAGACCTGCTTGGGGACACAGCCGGGGAATGGGGTGGGACAGGGACATGGGGACAGGGGGGACGTGTGGCTGATTATCCTTCAAATAATCCCATAAACATCACTTTGGGAACGAGATACGAGCGGGGAATGGGGTGGGACAGGGAAATGGGGACAGTGGGGACGTTTGGCTGATTTTCCTTCAAATAATCCCATAAACATCACTTTGGGAACGAGATACGAGCGGGGAATGGGGTGGGACAGGGACATGGGGACAGGGGGGACGTTTGGCTGATTTTCCCTCAAATAATCCCTCAAATAATCCCATATATCTTAGTTTGAGAATGAGATCCGAGTGGGAATTGGGGTGGGACAGGGAAATGGGGACAGTGGGGACGTTTGAGTGATTATCCTTCACATAATCCTATAGACTTTAGTTTGGGAATGGGATCCAATCGGGAATTGCAGTGGGGACAGCAGAAATGGGGACAGTGGGGACATTTCACTGATTTTCCTTCAAATAATCCTATAGACTTTAGTTTGGGAATGAGATACGAGTGGGAATTGGGTGGGAACAGCTCAGAATGGGGACAGTGGGGACGTTTGGCTGATTTTTGGTCGGGTAATCCCAAATACCTTAGTGTGGGAATGAGATCCGAGTGGGAATGGGGTGGGACAGGGACATGGGGACAGGGGGGACGTTTGGCTGATTTTCCTTCAAATAATCCTATAGACCTTAGTGTGGGAATGAGATCCATATGGGAATTGGGGTGGGACACAGAAATGGGGACATTTCACTGATTTTTGCTTGGATAATCCCACAGACCTTAGTTTGGGAATGAGATCCGAGCAGGGAATGGGGTGGGAACAGCTCAGAATGGGGACAGTGGGGACATCTTACTGATTTTCAGTCGGGTAATCCCATATACCTTAGTTTGGGAATGAGATCCGAGTGGGAATAGGGGTGGGACAGGGACATGGGGACAGTGGGGACATTTTACCGATTTTCAGTCGGGTAATCCCATATATTTTAGTTTGGGAATGAGATCCGAGTGGGAATTGGGTGGAGACAGAAAAATGGGGACAATGGGGACATTTTCCCAATTTCCCCTCAAATAATCCCACACACCTCACCTTGGGAATGAGATCCGAGTGGGAATTCAGGCAGGAAAACCCCAAAATGGGGACAATGGGGCAATTTTTCCTATTTTCACTCAGATAATCCCACAGGAGATCTGAGAGGGAATTTTGGCAGAAAAACCCCAAAATGGGGACAATGGGGACAATTTCCCCATTTTCCCTCAGATAATCCAAATGGGAATTTCATTAGGAAAACCCTAAAATGGGGATAATGAGGACATTTTCCTGATTTTCACTCAGATAATCCCACAGACATCACCTTGGGAACGAGATCCGAATGGGAATTTCATCAGGAAAACCCCAAAAAGGGGACAATGAGGACAATTTCCCCATTTTCCCTCAGATAATCCCACAAACATCACCTTGGGAATGAGATCCGAGTGGGAATTTCATCAGGAAAACCCCAAAATGGGGACAATGAGGACAATTTCCCCATTTTCCCTTGGATAATCCCAGCAGGAATTTCATCAGGAAAACCCCAAAATGGGGACAATGGGAACAATTTTCCCGATTTTCCTTTGAAAAATCCCACAGACATCACTTTGGGAACGAGATCCTAGTGGGAATTGTGGCAGAAAAACCCCAAAATGGGGACAATGAGGACAATTTTCCCTATTTTCACTCAGATAATCCCACAGGAGATCTGAGCAGGAATTTCGGCAGGAAAACCCCAAAATGGGGACAATTTTCCCGATTTTCCCTCAGAAAATCCCACAAACATCACCTTGGGAATGAGATCCAAATGGGAATTTCATCAGGAAAACCCCAAAAAGGGGACAATTAGGACAATTTTCCCCATTTTCCCTCAGATAATCCCAGCAGGAATTTCAACAGAAAAACCCCAAAATGGGGACAATGAGGACAATTTCCCCAATTTTCGCTCAGATCATGTGAGTGGGAACTGTGGGAGGAAAAACCCCAAAATGGGGACAATTTTCCTAATTTTCCTTTGAAAAATCCCACAAACATCACCTTGGGAACGAGATCCAAATGGGAATTTCATCAGGAAAACCCCAAAAAGGGACAATGAGGACAATTTCCCCATTTTCCCTCAGATAATCGCAGCAGGAATTTCATTAGGAAAACCCTAAAATGGGGATAATGAGGACATTTTCCTGATTTTCACTCAGATAATCCCACACACCTCACCTTGGGAATGAGATCCTAGTGGGAATTGTGGCAGAAAAACCCCAAAAAGGGGACAATGAGGACAATTTCCCAATTTCCCTCAGATAACCCCAGCAGGAATTTCATCAGGAAAACCCCAAAATGGGGACAATTTTCCCAATTTTCCCTTGGAAAATCCCACAGAATCACCCCAAAATGGGGACAATGGGAACAATTTTCCCCATTTTCCTTTGAAAAATCCCACAAACATCACCTTGGGAACGAGATCCAAATGGGAATTTCATCAGGAAAACCCCAAAAAGGGAACAATGAGGACAATTTCCCAATTTTCCCTCAGATAATCCAGGTGGGGATTTCAGCAGAAAAACCCCAAAATGGGGACAATGAGGACGATTTCCCCTATTTTCCCTCAAATAATCCAAGCAGGAATTGTGGCAGGAAAACCCCAAAAAGGGGACAATGAGGACAATTTTCCCGATTTTCACTCAGATAATCCCACATGAGATCTGAGAGGGAATTTTGGCAGAAAAACCCCAAAATGGGGACAATGGGGAAAATTTCCGTTCGGATAATCCTAGAGGGAATTGTGGGAGGAAAAAACCAAAAATGGGGATAATTTTCCTGATTTTCCTTTGAAAAATCCCACAGACCTCACCTTGGGAATGAGATCCGAGTGGGAATTTCATCAGGAAAACCCCAAAATGGGGACAATTTTCCCGATTTTCCCTCAGATAATCCCACAAACATCACCTTGGGAATGAGATCCAAATGGGAATTTCAGCAGAAAAACCCCAAAATGGGGACAATGAGGACAATTGTCCCGATTTTCCCTTGGAAAATCCCACAGACCTCACCTCGGGAATGAGATCCGAATGGGAATTTCATCAGGAAAACCCCAAAAAGGGGACAATGAGGACAATTTCCCCATTTTCCCTCAGATAATCCAAATGGGAATTTCATTAGGAAAACCCTAAAATGGGGATAATGAGGACATTTTCCTGATTTTCACTCAGATAATCCCACACACCTCACCTTGGGAACGAGATCCAAATGGGAATTTCAGCAGAAAAACCCCAAAATGGGGACAATGGGAACAATTTTCCCCATTTTCCCTCGGAAAATCCCACAGACAACACCTTGGGAATGAGATCCGAATGGGAATTTCATCAGGAAAACCCCAAAAAGGGAACAATGAGGACAATTTCCCCATTTTCTCCCCAGGTTGGGTTTCCCAGCGCAGGTGCAGAGCAGGTGCAGAGTTGGAACAAATCCCAAAAAACTCGCCAGACGGGATGGACAATAGGATGTGGGTTGGGATGGGGGAGAAGGACAGGGGTGGGTTCAGGAGGGAAATTTTTAACCCTAAAATTGGGATTTTAATGCTGAAATTGGGATTTTAATGCTGAAATTTTAATTTTAATCATAAAGTCATTGCTTTGATCATAAAGTCATAATTTTAATCATAAAATCATCATTTTAATAATAAAATCATCATTTTAATCCTAAAGCCACGGGAGGGTTTTGACCCTAAAATCATCGTTTTCACCCTAAAATCATAATTTTAATTATAAAATTATCATTTTTAATCATAAAATCGTCATTTTAATCCTAAAACCAAGGGAGGGTTTTGATCCTAAAATCACCATTTTAATCCTAAAAATCCGAATTTTAAATCTGAAATCATTTGGGGTTTTTAGGAACCTTAAAAAGGGATTTTTTTCCCAAACCTCATTGAAGCCTTCCCAGGCTCTGGAATGTTTATTATATATATAATATATAATATTTATAATATATTTTATATAATAATATTTATATAATATTTATATAATATTTATATAATATTTTTATAATATTTATATAATATTTATATAATATTTTAGCTCTGCACTTTTATGGGCAGAGATAATAATAATAATAACAAAATAATAATAATAATAATAATAATAATAATAATAATAATAATAAATCCCACCTTTATTTTTAAATTTTTTAAAATTTTTTCCCTTCAACTCCTCCAGGATTTATCTCACTATTTTCCCCCGGAGGGACAATTTGAATATAAATATATCAAATTTGAATATAAAAACATTTCTATCAAAATTTAAATATAAAAACATTTCCATCCGATTTTTATATAAAAATATTTCCATAAAATTTGAATAAATCCGAAAAAACCTCGCCAGGCTTTGCCAAGGAAATCAGAGCTCAGGGACTGAAGGCAAAATTATTCAAATCCACATTTTT